>NC_066619.1:14198498-14378032 GCF_025201925.1 Gopherus flavomarginatus | reverse complement strand
ACTGTCATTAAAGTCAAAGCGAGTTCTTCACACAGCAGTTTTGCAGAATCTGGCCTGCCCAGTGCTTGCAGAGAGCTAAATACCAATACTATAAAAGTGAATGGAAAACTTGCTCCTAAGCCAATGACAGTGATGGAAATAGAAATGTTTCTTAAACAGATGAGATTGTTCTGTGTAATTTAGATTGTGCTGACCCCCAGAATGTACTAGGCCTCTCTGAAACACAAAAGAGGACACAGTCCCTCTTCTGAAGAGCATAGAATCTAAAACCCAGTAATTAGCATTGCCAGTGGGAATGCATGCTCCTCCCTCCATCCCGCACAAACCTCAAATCTTGTGCTAATTTAATACTCTGCCAGTTAATTCCAGAAAGGGTATTCAATCTGTTGTATTCACACATTCATTTTAAAGTATTTATTACATTAAAGCATTCTAAATACCAAATTAATCCATTTTAAAAACAAAATCTTTTAATTAAAAAACAAAAGAAAGGGATTCCTATTCATACAAGTTTATTGACAAAGGCCAATTATCCAGTATGCTTCAAATGTACCACGTTGGCTCAGATTTATCAAGTCCATGCTATAAATTAGGGCCTAATATCAGAGACCTCATGCAAGCAAAGAGGCTGCTTCAAAGGGAGTTTTGTCTGTAGAATTGGCCTGTTTCTAGCCAGAAGAAGCAGGAAAGGGTTCTGCTGATGGGGACACCTTTGTGACGGGCAAAATAAACCCAAATAATGTCCTGCCCCTCTATTGGGTCACTTTTTTGTGGGCATCATAGATTCGGTAAGTCTTCAGGAGAGATGTGAATGAAGAGCAGGCAGTAGCTTGGGTGTTCTGTGCATAGGGAATGGGATGGAAGAAGGTAGGGGGATGTTTGCGGGAGAAGTGAATGAGAGAGGCATTGAGGTTGGCGTCTGTGACAGTGCAGAGGTGACAGTAAGAGACAAGTTTCAAGATGTAGGGTGAGACAGAATTATGCAGGGCCTTGACAGTGAGGACAAGAAGTTTCAATCTGATGTAGAGAATGGGGAGCCAGTTGAGCCGTGCATAGTTGGGGAGTGGGTTGACATGGGCATATCTGGGGAGGAAATTAATGTTAGTGACCACATCTTGGATGAGTAGGAAATGGGTGATGTGGATATCAGGGAGGCCAGAGAAGAGGACGGTGACATAGTCAAAGAATGGATGCAATTTCTTTAGCTATTGGGGGAGAGAGGACCGTTTAGGACTTTGATATGTCTTGGAGGAAGGACAGCAAGATTTGGACTTTGCTTTCTCTCTTATTGATGTAAATCAGTAACTATTCACCCCTCCATTTATCACGTTTCCTGTCCTTAAACTAGCAGCAGCATGGTCTGAACCCCACTCTGCCACTGAGTTGGGGAAGGAATGTTATCCCCTCACTCGCTTAGCTCATCTGTGCACCTGCTTTGACCTTCGCGGAGCACGTATGCCAAGTAGTTACCATCTGAAATTAGGAGTTAGTGTACACTAAACAGCCTGATGATAAATTCTGTTTATAACAAGTACTTCTAAGCAATGAAATTTCATGCAGAGCATTTCTGAAGCCTTGGATATCTATGGTAACACTTAAGATCATAGAAGATATGACATCAGAAGTCTGCAAAGGCAGAATCCCTTTAATATCAATGATGGTTTGTCCTAGACTGCAGGAGTGAGCTCTGAATGCTGAAACCTTCTGTCCAGACTGTCAAAGAAGATGTAAGAACAATTCCCAATAAGAAGCAACTTATATAAATCAATAATTTTTTTTCCTTTCTTTATTAAGGTGAGCACATACAAGAAACCAATTCACCTCATTCACTGAAGAAGGATGTCGAAAACATGGGGAAAGGTAACAACCCCCCCCCCAGCTTTGATATTATTAAAATGCTCTTGGTTTTAATAGAATATAAGGATAAGAGGGAAGTATTTTTGTTCAGCATCATATTTTAAGCTTGACAAGTAGCATATGAATAATATATGGACCTTTGGGTGGATATAATTGAGATTAATGCATACATATCAATCAATACATGACACTGTAATACAATACTTTAAAATAATATATTACATTGATTTATATTCATGGATTTCTGCACAAAATCTATCCTAGATCTATACAATGTTTTTTTTTAAACTACTGAAATATTTTCTTATAATAATGAATTGCCACACATAGCAGTTTGCTCAAGAGTTATTTATACAAATTAGTAAAACAGCTCTTCTTTTCTCTTT
This sequence comes from Gopherus flavomarginatus, assembly GCF_025201925.1. NCBI lineage: Eukaryota > Metazoa > Chordata > Testudines > Testudinidae > Gopherus > Gopherus flavomarginatus. The sequence continues at coordinate 14,375,789 of NC_066619.1, read as the reverse complement.
GTTAGAAGAACTTCAGAAGGTTTTGTTTGAACAAATAGATTTACGGAGGAGATTAGAACAAGAATTCCAAGTGTTGAAAGGAAACGCTTCTTTCCCAGTATTCAGTAAGACACATTTCTATGTTTTCACTGTTTGGAGAATGTCATCATTATTTATTATCAATTTATAAAAGTATAGGAGTGATGTTCGTAGATGTGTTTGTCACTAGACACCTGAGCTGGCCCCACTGAAGTCAATGGGAATTCTACCATAGATTTCAGTGGCAGCAGGTCAGGCCTTTCAGGCATAAACTTGAAGCAAGATGTATATTTTTGAATAAGTAGAAACAAGAATTTTGTCTCACTGGCTTTGGTAACTTTCCTCTCCCTGTTGAAAACATTAGGGGTCCACCAAGACCTGCACCACTATTGTATTCTGACCATAAAGCCAGCATAAGTAGCAGCACGCTATCGGAGGGGGAACCTACAGCATTAGGGCCTATGCCATACCTGTTGTCCCTGCAGCTGGCCAAAAGGGAATGGTTGGGGCTTCACTAATCCTGTGATGCCCATCTGTTGCATCAACCCCATGAGGCCTTGGTAGCCAGTGGCCTTCAGGCTTTTCTAAGTGATGGAGGGGGACTGGCCCAGCCTAAATTGGGGCACGCAAAGGCTACTTCTGCATTTTCCATCCTGAGGTGGACTGCGTGTTCTTTGGCCATTGTTGAGGATCTGGCTCATTAAGAGGTGATGGAATATGCCATACAAACAAAGGATTATGAGGAACATCATAAAACCAATGTGGAATTGTCTCCCCTATGGTGAAAGACCAATTGCTTGAGTTTTTTCAAAAGAGACTGACTGAAGGAGTGGAAAATAAGCTGCAAGGGAAAATCCGGCACTGACCAGGGTCAGACTAGACGACATAATAGGCTTTTTCGGTTTCTGATTTGTATGATTCTATAGTGCTGGGCCAGCCAAGGTGCCTCTGCAGCTCTCTGCTTCTTGTTATGCCACGCAGCACAGCACTCAGTACTGCACTTAAGCTCTTCCCACGTGCAGCCCACTGTGCATAAGGAGATGTCACCATCATGCAGCCGTTCAAGCACCCAATCCTCTGCTGCCATTTGCTCCACTGAAGAGCGGAGGAGCGAGGCTCAGCGTAAAAGGTGTCCTGAAAAGGAAAAAACTAAACCGTTGGTGCCCTTTTCTGCTTCTTCCTGGTATCTAAAGAAGGCCTGAAAGTTTGGTTGCATTTTTGTTTTTAAAGTCTGTTTGCTTTTAACTTTAATATCAGGTCTTGTCTATGCCCCTTTTGCTGCAGGGTTCTGTGGATTGACAGAGAATTTTGTGATGTCCTACTCTCAATAAGTTGAGAAGCTGAAACTTTATCAGTTGGGAGGGGAAGAGATTTTAGTCAGATGCTTGTTTTTTATTAGTTATCTGAGTAAAGGCACTGATGATTACTTGGGCTAAAAGCTCTAAACAATGCCTTTTCTTCAGCTGCAAACCATTCCAGTTCTTTGGTCCTGCAAATAGTCCTTCCACAAAATCAGTGAAGACAAGACTCAATATGCTGGATAGTCCCAAGGTTTAAAAAACAAACAGAAGAACAGGCCTTTGCATGTCCCAGAGAAGGGAAAGGGGAGTACAAACAGTATTTTCCCCACCTTTAAGTAGATAGAGTAGAATTTTACCCCGCCACCCCCCCAAAGGCATGACATCAGGGAGAATACAGAAGAGCTAAGAAATGCAAGGGAGGTCTCTCTGAATGTCTCCCATCTTTAGCCTGGATATCAAAAAGATTAGTACATCTTCATAAATTAATACAAAGCAGATCCTGAAGATATGTGAAATATGCCATAAAATAAGGATGACCGAATAGGCAGTACAAAATCAGTCATTATGCTTGGAACTAGAGGATTTTAAAGTAATTCATGTACAGCTCTACCCCGATATAATGCTGTCCTTGGGAACCAAAAAATCTTACCGCGTTATAGGTGAAACCGCGTTGTATCAAACTTGCTTTGATCCACCGGAGCATGCAGCCCTGCCCCCCTGGAGCACTGCTTTACCGTGTTATATCCGAATTCTTGTTGTGTCGGGTCGCGTTACATCAGGGTAGAGGTGTACTTCAATTCATGTACTTGAAAGCATTTACATTCATGGGATTGTAAAAATGGCATCTTGGAATCATGCCATTCAGGTCTCACATTTATCCTTTTGTTCTGCAGTAAAATTAATACTCCATCATTGCCATGTAAATAAACCCTGCAATTAAACCACATGAAATACAATTCATATGAAAGAAAATAATGCGTACTGCTGACCAAGGAAGTGGCATCCATGCACACCAGCATGAAAAATAGGTGGTTTCAATACACCGCAAAGCAGTGGTCAATTTTACTCTAGTTTAAAATAGAAAACAAATACTTGTGCTATAAACACTAGATGCAAGTGACTGTAAAACCTGTTTAGAGATTTAGATTTACCGAACAAACAACTCCCTCCCCCCAACATATATAGTAAAATGAGAGAACAGGCCTTTCTAAAGAAAACGTGTATAACATACTAGCTGTGACCCTCTTGACAGTTTGTTCCACAGCAGCTCTGCTGCTGCCTGAAAAAGGAGTTTCTTTTTAAGCTCAAGTGCTAGAAGTTTTTGGTTTTTGGTTCTGTAGGTCCCAGGTTTGCTCCACGTTGACAGCTTGTGCTGGGGCCATTACAGAAGGACCAGATAGATAAATCTCATGGTAGATGGCAGTTGAACTGAAAATGGTAAGGAATTAAAAGTACAGAAAATGAGCACTAGAAGGAAAACGGACCTCTTCTTTCTGAGAGACTGGTGACTCAAGGGCAGCAGAGTTTGAAGAAAGAGCATGGAGATGGGAAGCAACAGGTCCTGATTTCCAGTCCTCTCACTATGTGATCTTGAGCAAATCAGACAAAGGATTGAATGGGCTACGGAGGTGAAGCTACTGTCCCATCCCTAGAGCTGGCTGGGATGAAAGCATACTGGGAGGTGAGGGGGGGGGGGAATTCTGGGAAATCTTGTACCTCCCCTTGCAGTGCTGGGGCTGCTGTTGCCTCTTCTATACCTCGTCTATGGATAAGAGGCCTTTGGTCTAACATGTCTAACAGTTCACACCTTCACAATGAAATGTATTTTAAAAAAAAAGAGGGAAGCATTCATCTCTGCCATAGGGCAGTGAGCCAACACATGTACTTGGAAGACAGCACTGTAATAGCCTGGCAAACCAGCTAAAGTTATCTCCCGCAGTTTGGATTGTAAACCCGTCCGCGTGGGGCCCACAGCTTGCATGTCTGTACAGCACTGAGCAAATTGTGGGCACCGGATGAATTAATAGTATTGGCACTGCCATCCAGAGCAGTGCCACAAGGTCGTCTTTAAATATTCATCCCTGTTCCCCTCGGTATTGTGGAATGTTATCATTGCCACTATAAATCCATTTCCCTAGCGAGCTATAGCAAAATTCTAAGCCATTCACACTTAAAAAATGATACCCTCTGTGATAAAACAGTGCACATTACAGGGGGGATGTAATTTCTCAATGGCCTGGGTATGCCAGCTTTTCTCAATGCAAAACAGGTGTGTCCACCCAAAGGCAGAACTTTGCTCCCTCTTTGTATAAAAAAATCGGTCACATTTTTGTATTATTCAGGTTTCTTTAATGGACAAGGGAGAAGTCCTTCCAAAAACTGCAAATGTCTCATTTCCATCAGTTGCTCTTTCTTGTTGAGGCAGCTTAGAGATGAGTGGCCAAAGAATTTTGTAGACACTCATTTAGGAACTGAGAAATTGGAGATGAATCAAAACTATGTGGTTCTCATGTTAATCCTCTTAGGCAATGCAGAATTGTTTCCTATAGCATGTTTTCCAGGGCTTTGGTCTGGTCCAGTTTAGTTCTCAGTGACTCAAATAATGGAGCTCCACCTACTTCCCTGGGAGAGACTGTTTCACACTATAACAGACTTCACTGGTCAGAATTTTTTCCCTAATATTCAGACCAAATTTTCCTTTGTTTGATTTCAAGTTTCATCACATCATTCCTTATAGATTCATGGATTCCAAGGCCAGAAGGGACCATTGTGATCATCTAGTCTGACCTGTATAACTCAGGCCATAGAACTCAAAATAATTCCCAACAGATCTTTAGAAAAACACCTAGTCTTGATTGAAAAAGTGCCAGTGATGGAAAATGCACCACAACCTTTGGTAAATTGTTCCAGTGATTAATTATTCTTATAACTAAAAATGTGGCCTTATTTCCCATCTGAATTTGTCTAGCTTAAACTTCCAGCCATTGGATCATGTTATAACTTTCTCTGCTTTGCAATACCCTAAACAGTTCCTTTCCTTCCTTCCTGTTTGTACTCAGACACTTGTAGGCTGTAATCTTTCTATGTATCTTACAATCTTCTATGGCCCCATCACCATGGTATCTGAGCATCTCACAATCTCTGTGTATTTATGCTCACAATGCTACTGTGAGGAAAGAAGTGTTGTTATCCCCATTTTACAGATTGTGAGCTGAGGCACAGAGAGGCCAAATGCCTTGCTTCAGGGAGTCCAGGGCAGAGGAGGGAATTGAATCAGATTTCCTAAGTCTTAGGCTAGTGTCCCGATGACCAAGGGGTATGTCTAGTTCTTTTACTCATTACTCATTAAGTAAATCCCTCCTCATATAGTTGCTCTTCTCCAAATTCCCTCTGATTTGTTGGCATCTCTGTTGTTGAGGTGCTGCATGCAATAATCTATGTGCAGTATCATCAGTGCAGGGGAGGACTATCATCTCCAGGGCAATGCCTCTGCTTCTCAGCTTAAAATGGCATTTGGTTTGGTTTGGTTTTTCACCACACTGTATAGAAAGTTCCTATCCAGTTGTCCAGTGTCAGCCCCAGGTCACCTTCAATGTTGTTGCTTTCTAAGTATTTCTCAAATAAAGATCTCTATTTTAGATTGTATTTGTCCAAGTTAGAATCTCATTTTTCCCCCTTATAAATTAGTGGAACACATAGTCCAACAAAAAAAAAATCTTTTATCCTAGTGAGCTTTTCCTCCAAAACCTTTAGTGTGAAATGGTTATCAAGAAAGAAACCAAAGGCTGTTGCTTTATCTTAGAATCAAATAAAGGAAAGCCAGCTTGCACTGTAACGCACCTGTCTAGGACATGGTGTTCTGTCTCCTCAAAGATCTCTCCCTTCCAGTTACTGTATTTTATAGAGTTTCTTGTGTTTCCTGAGTCTTCTGCTTGGGCTTTCAGTCTCCAGCCCTGCTTTATAAAGATTCAAGGCTTATCTATACAGTGATTTAGAGCATGACAATCTGGAGTGTGAATCTGTAGCGCTAACCTGTCATGCACTAAGTGGACCCATCTGCCATGCACTAAATGTTCTGTAGTGGTCTTAGTAAGTCAGAGTGTGCTACAGCAATAATGCACAATAGATTCACACCCCAGCTTGCCGCATGCTAAGTCGCCACGGAGACAAGCCCTGAGTCAAATCCTATAGCCTGCTACCCAAATTCTGTTCTCACTTACTGAATATCTCCATTGGAATCAATGGATTTATACGAGAGTGACAGAGAGCAGAATTTGACTCTTTAGGAGATTTTGCTCTTCCCACCCAAGTCTATGGCCTAAGCAATGCCTGCAATTGAAAGAATGACATGGAATGTCCAGTTTCTTCTGTCCAGTTAGCACTGACTTGAGCATCCAAATGCTAGACACCTACACTGAGCACCTAAACTTAGCTGCCAGCATTTGAAAACTCAGTCTTTGGTGAAACTAAATTTGAACCATCCAGAACACTTCTGGAATCCTCTCCATGTTCTATCCCAGATAGGAAGCTTCTCTCAAGACTTCCCATCACTGGAGGCAGATAATTTTGGGGCAAAGGACTGTGCTGCATTTAGTGGTAGTTTGACTTTATTTCTACAAATTCTGTGGTACAGGTTGACGGTTTTGATTCATGCACCTCCACTTTTTTTTTTTCCACACAGATAATTTTCAAGATCAGATGAAACGGGAGCTGGCATACAGAGAAGAAATGGTGCAGCAGTTACAAATTGTAAGTTGTCCTTCTTTACAGGAAATGTTAGCAACTATTCCTGTACTCTCTTATTTACATTGATAAATATATTCCTCAAATTTTGTTTAAGCAATACAAGTGTACTATTACTGAGCCCATATTAACTTCTACATAGTCAGGCTTGCGTGTGCAGTTTTTCTGCTGTTTTGAAGTCTAATTACCAGGAGATTTACTTAGAAATACAGTCAGCTGGTGTGTCTGCAAGGTTCAGCTAAATAGGAACTTCATTCCATGGGTTGACTCAACAGGCAGATGAACATCTTCAGTGAAACTGAGGACTTAACCTACAGCAGTCTAATGAACAGTAAGCAATTAAATGTCTGCATATTGTGCTAGCAATGCTCCTCCTATCATAGATGCACACTGGGTAAAATTCACCCCTCTGCAAAAGGTTGGCACCAGGCCCAAGCTTTAAGTTGTGAATAGAGAGAGGTAAATAGTGGTGTCCCCCAGGGGTCTGTACTGGGACCAGTCCTAGTCAACATATTCATATGATCTGGAAAAGGGGGTAAACAGTGAGGTGGCAAAATTTGCAGATGATACAAAATAACTCAAGATAACTAAGTCCCAGGCAGCCTGAGAAGAGCTACAAAAGGGTCTCTCAAAACTGGGTGACTGGGCAACAAAATGGCAGATGAAATTTAATGATGATAAATGCAAAGTAATGCACATTGGACAACATAATACCAACTATACATATAAAATGATGGGGTCTAAATTAGCTGTTACCACTCAAGAAAGATCTTGGAGTCATTGTGGATAGTTCTCTGAAAACATCCACTCAATATGCAGCAGCAGTCAAAAAAGTGAACAGAATGTTGGGAATCATTGGGAAGGGGATAGATAATAAGACAGAAAATATCATATTGCCTCTTTATAAATCCATGGTACGCCCACATCTTGAACACAGCATACAGATGGGGTCCCTCCATCTCAAAAAAGATATATTGGAATTGGAAAGGGCTCAGAAAAGGGCAACAAAAGTGATTAGTGGTATGAAACAACTTCCATATGAGGAGAGATAATAAGACTGGGACTTTTCAGCTTGGAAAAGAGACGACTAAGAGGGGGGATATGATAGAGGTCTATAAACTCATGACTGGTATAGAGAAAGTAAATAAGGAAGTGCTGTTTACTCCTTCTCATAACACAAGAACTAGGGGTCACCAAATGTAATTAATACGCAGCAGGTTTAAAACAAACAAAAGGAAGTATTTCTTCACACAACACACAATCAACCTGTGGAACTCTTTGCCAGAGGATGTTGTGAAGGTCAAGACTATAACAGGGTTCAAAAAAGCACTAGGTAAATTCATGGAGGATGGGTCCATGAATGGCTATTAGCCAGGATGGGCAGGGATGGTGTCCCTAGCCTCTGTTTGTCAGAAGCTGGAAATGAACAACAGGGAATGGATCACTTGAGGATTACCCGTTCATTCCCTCTGAGGCACCTGGCATTGGCCACTGTCAGAAGACAGGATACTGGGCTAGATGGACCTTTGGTCTAACCCAGTATGGCCAATTTTATGTTCGCATAGACTTGTGGTGGCTGTTTCATAGGGATGAATTTCACCCGTTTACAAAAAGTGATTAACAGCATTAAGGTTCAAATTTTCTAAGCCCAGCAAAATTTGTGCAAATGTAGCTGTTAAACTTTTTTTTTTTTAACATGAATAAGTAATGTATGTTGCTCATGAATGTGGATGTCTTCACATGTATCCTTAGGTCTTTGTACGTGATTGGTCTGTTTTTGAACATTTGGTCCCAAAGGTTTAACCTAGACTGACACAAACAAAGAAATTAGAAGTTGAGATTGCTCCAAGTCAAAGAACTATGGGTAATCTTTTACAGAGAAAGAAGTATCTAGTAAATGGAAGAGTTTCAGTTAATGTTCATCTTGTAAGTACCAAACCTCCTTCATACACAGTCGTCAGCCTGGTGTTATTCAACATGTCTATGAGACAGGCTTCCCAAATATCCCCGCTTATCTAAATCAGTTCTGCAATTGAGGATCTATATTTTCGTTGAGTCTGTCACAGACCCTGGAGTCATCCAACCTTTGGTTAATGTCATGACCTAGAAGATGTTGTTGGAACACTATAGGGAAGCTGAAGGCCAAAATGATCAAACACATGCACCCATGGTGAGACACCCATGGGAGTGGTCTGGTTTTTCAGAGATGCTGAGCTCCCCCACTCCAGCTAACTTCACAGAGATTTCAGTGGAAGCTGGGGGTACTCAGTATCTCCAAAAGTAATGCCACTTATTTTGGAGCCCAAACTCTGTCCAAGGAAAACCTGACCATGGTTAAGAAATTTTCATGTTTTGGGATTACTGCTGTTAGTCTCCATCCCTTTCTATCCCCCACAAATTTTGGAGAGTTCTATTGCTAATACGCTGGTCTTTGCCATGAGACTGGTCTTTGCCATGAGATTTACATTGAAGTCAGGCAGGAACATTTGTCAGATCTGTATATAGTTTAATAGCAATAGCTGGAGATCAATGTCCCAATCTGGTAAATGCTTAAACAAGTACTTTTAACTTGAGTAGTTCCATTCAGTTCAATGGGAATGCTCTTGGGAGTAAAATTTAAGCAAATGTGTAAGCATTTGCAGAATTGGGGCCTGTACCAGTGTCGGAGTCACCAATGTAGGGGCTCCTGCTGGTCATCTTGGGAATTAGCTCAACTCCAGCTCCGGAGCGCCCTCTGCTGGCCGGTGTCCCTCCCAGACCCCAGTGCCCCTTTACTTCGGAGTTCTGCCCGAGCAGTACCCTCACTCTTGGGGTCTCCCCTCTCAGGGGAACCTCCACCCTTCTACTCCCACCTTGCCTCACTGACTACTGCCAGTCATCATCTAGTCCCCTCCCACTGGGGCAAACTGCAGTCTGTAAAGGCCACTCATCATTGGCAAGGGGGTCAGACCAGCTTCCTCTGCCTAACCCCGGGCTGCACATCTGCAACCCCAATACCTGCTTTGGCCTTTAGCAAGGCCCACAGCCTGGGGATTTGCCAGACTGGAGCACCCCAGCTCCTCTTGTCTTTCCCCAGTCCTGCTCTGCTCCCTTTACCCTGAGCTCCCAGGCAGCCAGATCCTTCTCTCTCCACAGCTAGAGAGAGACTCACTACCTTCTGGCCCTGTAGCCCTTTTACAGGGCCCAGCCTGGCCTGATTGGCTGCCTCTCTGCCTTTTCCGATTGTGTCTCAGCCCCAGCCCTCTCCAAGGGCTGGCTTTTAACCCTTGCTGAGCCGGAGCAGGGTGACTGCCCCGCTACAGGGCGCAATTAGCTCGCTCCCCTTCCATCCCCCAGAATCCTCGTTTTGTCTGCACTTGCAGCAGACTACTATGGTCATTGATACGCAGCTAAATAGTATAACCTCCAAACCTGGTGGTGGGTCAAACACATTTTTTTTTCTGAAATCTCTTTAGTAAAATCAGAAACTGGGATAACAATTAAAGCTGCATTTTGCCTCCCTGTATAGTAGCCACTTAGATGGGTTCACAACAGCTTTGCCTCGACAACATAGTTGCACCTCTGTAATGCTCATAGGTTATGAGGAATCAGAGTTCTGAAGTTATATCGCAAACTAGATCTCCCAGATTTTCTTCTCCATCCAATCAACTAGGAAAATTTCCTTAATTTACAGCAAATGCAAAAATCACAAGGTTCAGTGTTTTATTGTTTTCATGATCAGGAATAGAAATGTGATCATGGCAATTTATACCATCTTCGTTTCCCAATGCCTGCCAGAAATATACTGATAGTTGTTTAATAAATGGCTACATAGCACTGCATGGATGTATTTACAGTGACAAGCTCTAACCTGTATTTTTAAGTCCTGTGTCAAAAATCTAGGGATCTCTTCTCCATTCACTGGGACTGCTTAAGTTCTGTTATTGTTTAATTTTGTCAGAATATTGGGGGAAGAATAATAACTTTTTAGGCCAATTTCTGATCACATCTGTGCAGCCCCATTAATATCAGCAAGGCTGCATCAGTACAATTAAGGCCAGAATATGGCCCTTTGTATTTAAAGAATTAGCATAAAATAATGCAGTGAATAGCTGATGATTTCTTTAAATTCATTGCAAAAATCTTCATTAATATTTCGATTGAGAATTTAAACACATAGTCAGTACATTTGAAGTTATGCTTCCTACAGGAACTATAAGCCATCTGCATATGAGTATATTCTGTTTTGTTACATATGGTTTTAATCTTTATAGGCCAAATATATCCATGGTATAACTCCATTAACTTCAGGGGATTTACATCATAGAATAATTTGGTTTAAAATATATGTGCGTTATGGGTACTTTGGGAATCATAATTTGAATTTCTTGATTTTTTTGGTTGTGCGTCCAGTGATAGCATTGCATTAATTTCGTTGTCTGCACTGAATTTCCTTTTATACTGAAACAAGAAGAATATAGAGAAGAACTATTTGTTGCCTATTCAAACAAACACACGGGCCAAATTCTGATTATATTTTCACTGGAGTTTAACTGGAGTATTTTTACTGACTTCATAGGAGTTAGTCCAAATTTACACTGTGTAACTGACTGCAGAATTTGACCAACTGCCATTTAATGTAAGAGTCACGTAAACACACTGAACAAGTTTTATCTGAATATTCTCATGTGTGTAGGGTCATGGAATGTGAATATATTATCTGTGCATGTTTATTCAATGGGCAGAACTCTGGAAGAGCATAGATATGACTTTAGCTCCTCACCTCATGATATTAAAAACAATTCATACCATGCTTGCACTGTATGATTTTCAAATACTTATAACTTTGCTCATTCTAAACCAATGGCTCTCAACCTTTCCAGACTCCTGGAAGGAGTCTGATTTGTCTTGCATACCCCCAAGTTTCACCTCACTTAAAAGCGACTTGCTTACATAATGAAACATAAAAATACAAAAGTGTCTCAGCACACTATTACTGAAAAGTTGCTTGGTTTCTAATCTGTACCGTGTAATTATAAATCAATTGCAATATAAATATTGTACTTACATTTCAGTGTATATTATATAGAGCAGTATAAACAAGTCATTGTCTCTATAAAATTTTCATTTGTACTGACTTTCATAGTGCTTTTTCTGTAGCCTGTTGTAAAAACAGGCAAATATCTAGATGAGTTGATTTACCCCATGGAAGACCTCTGCATCCCCCAGGGGTATATGTACCCCTGATTGAGAACCACTGTTCTAAACCAAAGTTGTTCAGGTCTGATCATTGCTGACTAAGCCAGTGTTCATTTGGAATTTTAAAAATAAGTTGAATTTGAGTTATTCAAGCGCAAAAATAGCATTTTGGGGACAAAAAAAATCACCATTGGGCTGAGACTAAGCATGAGAGAGTTTAGCCTGAAGCATCATTTTCAGATGCCAATTACTCCCAAGACTTTCTAATGTAAATGACAATTGTGTCTTGATTGTTAATGTAGAAACAGCATTTGAAGCTAGTGCCTCATGTGCAGCTAATACTTACGTTGAATGCACATTCTTTTGTCACTGTTCTTGAATTACATTGTGAAATTGCAATGCAGAACGCCTGATAGGTAATAAATTGCTAAACCAACAACATTGGATGAACTGGAGTGACAGGTATCTTGAAGCCATATATTAATCTTGAAGTGCCCTCTGCTGTTTCCATGTGATTACTGCACTTTATGGCAGCTAGAACGCTTCATAGTTTTAAAGCTCTACATTAAAAATTTCAATTAAAATAATCAATCAATACATTTAATGTTAATGTTTTTTCCACTGTGTACTTGTAAAGATTATTTTATGACTTCCTGACAGGCAGGAGCAAAATTACTAATTTCTGGAAAAATCATGGGCCAAATTCAGCGCTCAGCTACACCCTCTACAAAGGGTACTGACTTTGGTGGGGGTAACTGACTGCAGAATTTGGCCCAGTGTGGGGTTGTTTTTTTTTTTTACAGCAGTTTGACCTCAATGTGAGCTACAGTAACTGTTGATGAGAAAAGAGTCGCTCAACAACAGGTTCATTCACTACGTGCACTGCAGCTAGTGGGAAATGTTCCAATCTGTTCGCTCCTTCTGCTGAGGAGACGGGGCCGCCTGGGGAGGAGGGGGGCCAAGTGAGGCAATATGCCCCAGGCCCTGGGCCCCGCAGGGGCCCCCACGAGACTATAGTATTCTACAGTAGTGCAACTTTTTTTTATGGAAGGGGCCCCCGAAATTGCTTTGCCCCAGGCCCCCTGAATCCTCTGGGCAGCCCTGTGAGAAGAAACTAATCATCGCCTCTAATGAGAAACTGGATTTTAAAACATTGGAGTCCTCTCCCTCACCAAAAACTGACAAAGTATAGTAGTTATGTTCGGAGGTAGATTGCGTGCTTGAAATAAAATACAACGGCTTCAGCCAGAATGGTCACCACACTGGACCTAATGGCTCATGAGAATGAAAATCTGCTCCTAGAAGGGTGGGTTAAATTCAGATCTAGTGTAAATGGGTGCAGCCCCAGTTGAGATGTGGCTTATGGTAGGTCTGATTTTGGTCCAACTTGACCAAACTGATGAGCATCTCCAGACTTCAAAAATCAAATCAGCTACTCTCTGAGCACCTGCTTGAGACTCCAGGTCTAACAAATCTGCTAGTATAGTCTTCTGAGCAGTTGCCTATTTATCTGTGCACCAGATGGAAAAAACCTAGGCAGCAATAAACAATGGGCAACACCCTGTGTTCCAGAGATGGAGAGAGCACAGTGGTTTTCATCAAATGCTTCCATTTTGGTTTTGATTTGACTCTGTTTTTCACAATGGTTTCTGATCAACATCTAGTATGCTCCTGTATATCCTTGGATATTTTGTCTGTCAAATACATCTTGCAGGTGAGGCGAACACCTTTCATACTGTCTCCTCATGTGTGGAACAGATCAGAGGTGACATTTTAGTCTGTTCAGGGCAACAGAAGAGGTTACTGTTTTGTTATCCTATGATTATAATTCAGCTCTCCAGAAGGTAACTAATAGACCCTTCTATACTCTACAGTGTAATGCAGCAGTGCTTTTAGAAATGCTAGGAATGTAAACCATTCAAACAGTGACCTCACTTTCTATTGGTTTTTATTTTAAAGGGATTCTGGCAAATCCACCTCTCTTTGTTTGCTCAACTTTGGGCTGGTCACAAAGTTCAGATCCATAATTTGATCCAGCTGGAATTTCCTCAGAGTTTGGAAGTGCTGCATTTTGGAGCTATCTCCATTTCTGTCCTCTTTGAAGAACCAAGTAATCCAGCAACTATTTGACTGCAGAATTGATGTCTACCTCTCAGTCCCGCCATTAATGCAGGTTTTTAAATGATCACGAGCCACCAAAAAATAAAATTCTGCCGAACAATTTGATTTTTGAGGGCAGGAGACCACACTCCTCATTGGGTCCTTAATGTGCTGTAATTTAAAAAAACAACACACCAATGGAGTTTCAGTAAAATTAAAGAACTCACAATTTATGTTGTATGAAGGATAATCCCCTTTTTATGACCACAATGTTCAGTGTATGTGTGAGAGTGTATCTAGTTGTATGTGAATGAGTCAGATTAGGACTGCCTGTCTGCCATTCAGAATTCTCTGGCTGCGAGTAGCAATCAGGGGCGGCTCTAGGCATTTTGCTGCCCCAAGCACGGCAGGCTGCCTTCGGCGGCTTGCCTGCAGAAGGTCCCTGGTCCCATGAATTTGGTGGCAGCCTGCGGGAGGTCCGCCGAAGCCGTGGGACCAGCGGACCCTCCGCCGGCATGCCACCGAAGGCATCCTGCCTGCCGCCCTCACGGAGTCCGGAAGAGCGCCCCCAACGGCTTGCCACCCCAAGCATGCGCTTGGCGTGCTGGTGCCTGGAGCTGCCCTGGTAGCAATGCAACTCAGTGTATCAATGGCATTACCAGTTTTTCTTTGCCTAAAGTTTTTAAAATATATTGACCTTGGCAAGAATATCAGAGGCAGAAATCAGTCTTACTGAGTGGCTCTGAATTCCTTGAGTCCAGCCCTGTACTCAGCTGGTACTTATGTCCACTGAAATCCAGCTAGCTGTGTAAAAAGTGGCTTTGTGGGGTCCCATTATTGTTTCTTGCTGATATCCAAGTCAGATTTTCTCATTTTACAAATGAAAAGACATTTCCTTTCCCTCCCCAGACATACCTGCCAGTTCTGCAAGCTTGGTTCTCTCCATCTCACGCATTATCACCAGTAATGGAGATATTGCGTGCCAAATTCTGTGTTTGGTGACACTATGCAGCCCTGTTGTTTTCAAATTCTGCATTCATTTGACCTCTTTACAGAGAGACAAGTATAAACGAGAACAGAAATTAGTCCCACAGTTGCTTGATTAACAACTCTGGTGAATGATCTGGATAGAATCCAACTCTCTTCCCCTACAGTTGTTTTTGGCTCTGCTGGGGCATAAAGCAGTAAAACTTCCTTTTGTTACTGACATGAGCATATATGACTCTGAATACATACAGCAAGCTGCTCTGTTGGGTAATCAGGTGCCATTTTATCTAGTCCTTTGGTTGCCAATGGCTACTTTTTAAAGTACCAAACCTGTACCAGTGTCCCTGAATGTGCTATGTTAATAAGATGGAGCAATGCTCCTTTCCCAAGGTTTGGTAAATCCAGACTGGAAAAGGATGTCATTGTGGAGTCAGCAACAAAGAGTCCTGCGGCATCTTATAGACTAACAGATGTACTGGAGCATAAGCTTTCATGGGTGAATACGAAGTGAGTGTTCATCCACAAAAGCTCATGCTCCAATACATCTGTTAGTCTATAAGGTGCCACAGGACTCTTTGTTGCTTTTTATAGATCCAGACTAACATGGCTACCCCTCTGATTGTGGAGTCAGTGGTTGCAAAAAGTAAAAATAAAGAGGAATAAACTGAATGGCTTTCCTTTTAGGTAACTTTATAATAGGGTCATCGGCGCTTATTAATTTGACTGAAAAATGGTTGTCCTATGTATCCAAAGCCAGCTTTCCAAAGGGACCTGAAACTAGCCACTGCTTGTGCATATGCACAAAAAAGCATGCAATTTTTGTGCTCTGTTACTTATACATATAAGAGAATATACACGCACCATACCTGATTGTCACTTTTTTGCACTTTGTGCAATCAATTTACACTACTACCAGTCACAGTAAAAGAGCTTGATACTCACTTTCCATAGTTGTTAAATGATTGCACAAGGTGGAAGACACTAGAGAATCACACCCTTCCAGTGCAAACCCGTAGGCACTGAATTTATGCTCCAGTTGGCACATGCTAAATGGAGGTTTCTGAACGAATGCTTTTTTGGCTTGGATACCTGGTTTATGCAAAAATATGACATGTATAAATACACGCTGTTTTGAAAGTCTGGCTCTTAGAAGCAACATTTGATGTGTGTGTTTAAACTACACATCTGTTTCTTTCCCTTTATGGATAGTCTTTGTGGTAGGCTGGTTGTGTTGGCTAAACTAGATTCTGACTAATTTTGTGTGTTTACCCACCTGGAGCAGTTTGGCTAAGCAGATTATTCAGATACAGTGTTAAAACAAGGGCACTGGACAAATGGAGATTCCAACTTTCAACCGTACAGGTAACGATTTCAAGTCAGTACAGTGAACCATGTGTATTTCACATAGGATTACGACACAATGATGGAGCCACCTTCAGAAGATGGTGCACAGCAACTCCTTTACTATTGCTGATACCAGCACACATTCTTGTAACGTAGGATATAAGGAACACACTGGATCTTCATGTCTATATGAGGATCATTCCTGCTCTTCTGGTTATCTCTATCGTGATCACCACTGCAAAAGCATATAAAGGGGGGACCCTGTTGTCAGAGAAGAGCATTAAACTCTGCTAGTTCCACTGCTTGAAATGGAATCTTCCAGAGAGGAACGCAGAAGATGATTTGGTATTGCCCTATAGCTGAACTCCTTCTGGAACAAAATGGGAATTTCCCTCCTGGCCTACAGCTACATATTTTTAAAGGTAAAACGGACAGACCTACACATGTGGAGAAGAAGCCTGTCATGCCAAATACATCAGAGAAATTATTTAAGAACAGTTAACTTGTGACAATATGAACCTGGTATACTTGCATGGTCTGTAAAACTTTGGCAGATCTCCTGCATTCGTGCTAGCCATCCAAGTGGATGTTGTTTGCAGACAGTTGTGTGTGTGGGTAAGATTTCTACACCTTCTGGTGAGAACACCGCAGTGAAACTATTTGTAAAACACTAATTGTATTAGTGTTTGGGCATCTCACATTCAGTTTAACAGCACTGACTGTGAGTCACTCAAATGAGTAACCCAGTAAAATACATGTATATAATCCCTGTCCTGAAAGATAGCTAATTTACTAGCCTGTGTAAACAGGGGAAGCCTTTCACTATATGTTGGAGATCACTAAGTTCAAATAGTGCAGGGCCATTAGAAAGAGCAGATTCCACCAGGGGGAGAGAGAGCTCTCTACTGTGATCCAGGCTCTGGCAGCAGGCCTCTTCTGCTCTGAAGGGAAAGGAAGGCAGGACTAGCCATTTAAAAAGCTGAGCTTTGAAAATCATAAACTTTTTAGGCCACCTCTTTCTGTTTTTCTTTCTCCCCTTCTGTCCGTGTGCACTCTCCTCTCGTGCTGCTTGTACCTGAGTGGGAGGGGAATACTTCTTGAGGGACTAGAGCTAAGAAGGTTCATGCATTTGTTCTCTCTAACATCTCATTGTTGTGGCTCTTGGGCGCCTTCCTGTAGCATCAGGCCACTTTCATTCGGACTGGCCTCCCTTCATTGGCGTTTCCAGGGTTAACTCTTGAGCTGTAGAAACTGTTTGATTTAGTCTTTTCATGGGAATTACCAGGTCTCTCATTTACTCCCAGATATGGTTACCAAGCACATTCAATGATGGATAACACTGAGGTACGGTAACTTACACAAGTACACTGATGCCCTGAGTATAATACAGATACTCTTGGATGCTGTGGGGTTCAGTGTAATGAAAACCAGAACAGGACTTTAAAATAGTACAATTTGGGACAACTGAGAGGGGTTGATTTTCAAAAGTAATTTCTTAGGTTAAGCCTACAAAATGTATGTATGTGAGTTTAAATCCCTGTCTTCCTGGGTCGAATATGCAGTTGCATATGCAAAGTGGCTCATTGACCTCTTTCATACATTTGCACAGTTAGTCAGCCCTTTTTGCTCATGCAACTTCAGGCTTTAGGCCTGACTGACCTATCTCGCTTACACTTGTTTATTTGAAGTTACTCCTGATTTACACTGGTGTAACTGAAAGCAAAAGCAGGTCACTTGTGCAATTACCTGTTTGTATCCTCACGCGGTACATTTTGCAGTCAAGATGAAGGCACTTCCGAACATTTAAGTCAGTGTCAAAACATGGTAAATCTCTAGTAGTTTGGATTCCCAAACATGAAGAAATGTTGGGCGTGGCAGAGTTTTGCTTTATTCTATCATATTGCATAAATCATTCCCAGCTGCAATATTTTCTCATGTATGTATCTTTTTTTTCTATGTTCTCCTTTCATTTTTCATTACTGATTCCACTGTAGGTGGTATAAATCAAGGAGAAACTTATATAGTCCCACGGGCTATGCTGATATAAATGAGTAGGGAATGAGACCTTTACTTTTGTTTGTTCTAATTGTACAGAGGTAAATACTTCTGCCCACTTTATTACACAGCCGCTGATTTTTGCTGCTAGGTTGGTTGGTTCATTTTTCTAGATTACTGCTATACATTTTTTTTTTAAAAACCCTCTCAGAACTTATATACTACATTGGTTTGTAAGACCTGGTGTGTTGTTTTTATTTTATCTCTGCCTCACATTTGTACCGGCTGCTTAAAGATCTCCTTGCTTTATTTCAAACCATCTTGTCCTAAAATATTGCAGCGAGGCAAAATAAATTAACGTCCAAGGATTCCATTGTATTGAAGGATCTGGCTTTGATACTTTATTATCAAATTCTTGGCTTACCGCAATGGCTTTCTCTCCGTGTCGTTGCAGATTCCCTATGCAGCAAGCTTGATCAGGAAAGAAAAGCTCGGCACACACCTCAGCAAAAGCTAAAAGGTGAACTTGCTAAAAAGGAATGTATTTTGGCAACTAACTCTTCATATTTCTAATTACTGCCATTGCAAGTATTAAGAGATTCACTGTGTGAGACAGAAGCATTGCTACCAGTACTAGCCCGAAAGCTTTATTTTGGCTTAGTCAGTACTCTGGCCTGATGGTATCTATAGAGGAATTCACCCATCATGCATGTGGTACGTGTCTAGGATTTGGGTTTTCCCAGGGACAGCATGTTATAAATGCCAGGAAGGAGAAGGAAATGGATATAATTCTAGGGTGCATGATCTTTAAAGACTTCCCAAACTTAGGGTTTTTTTAATAATTCATATTTTCAGTGATGTTTTGCACCTGATAATTTAATTCCACCATCTCATCCTGATGTTGATGGCAGTGTTGACTAAGTTGATGACTTTCCAAAGCCATTGCTGGGTTCTTCAGTGCTGTCTCGAATTGGCATTCTTGTACATTCTATAGGCAGAATAGAGAGGGATTTGGACTCAAAGGACCAGATCCTCATAGGGACTTGAGTGCTTAAAGCCCAGATTTAGGCACTGCTGCGATCCCCAAAAGCCCCACTCCGCTACCACCTAACCCTGTGGGTGCCTAAACTCACTTGGTTCCTACATTTTTGCTGTAAAAGGTCCTCTAGGTGCCTACATTTCTGCCTCTGGGCATGCACACTGCTGCTTCAGGCCAGCTCTGAGACATCTATCTCATGCCTTAGCCCCGGTGTGGTTCTCAAGCCAGGGGAAGACAGGTGTTGCTCTATCTCACCTGCAGGGCCTGAGCTGGTAGGTGTTCTCTGAGCATGTCTAATTCCACACAAAATGCATGGGGGCTCCATTAGAACCTCTAGTCCAGTACTCACCCAGGATGTGGGAGATCCTGGGTCAATTCCCCCACCTGGCTGCTGACGGGACAGGATTTGGCCAGGAGTTTCCCACCTCTCAACTCTCAGGTGAGTGCCGTAACCACTGGACTCTAGGATATTCTGGTGTGGGTCTTCCTTAGTCTCTCTTGTAGAAGCTGTTCTCTAAATTAAATAGTTAAATATTAATTGGACCACAGACAGAATGAAAATCGCTCTGTAGCCTAGCGGGAGGGGAGAAACCACTGGTCACATTCCTTGTCCTCAGGCAGATGGGGGCATTGAGCCAGGGCCCCCCCCCCAGGTGAATATACTAGCTACTGGGCTAAGGGTTATGGGATTGGAGGCCTTCTCCTCCTCCTCCCATGGCCATTTGGTGGGAAAAGGCCTAGGTGCCGAAGTCACCTGACTGCAGGAGAGGCGTTCCCGGCTGTGGATGGCAAGCAAAGAGAGGTGCCTCCCTGCAGCCCAGACTTAGGCACCAGGCTCCATGAGAGGGGCGGGGCTTAGGAGACATCCCTCTCCCCAGCCATTCCCATTGGCTAACTGAGGCAGCACCCCACCTAGCATGCTGGCTTTTGAGAATCCCATTATTTGGACCTCTCTCTTCCCCTGCGTTGTATAAAGAACTTGGGCACCTAACTCAGGCTTTGGGGATTCCAGTGATTTTTCTAGGCACCTAAGTCCCTTTGCAGACCCGGGCCAAAGGCACTGCAGGAAGAATAACATTCCCAAAGTCCTGGGAGGATGAGGCAGCTTTGGAGATTCCATTTCCAGGTGGTAGAAGCCCCTGGCATTTTGGTTTCTGTTTGTCTGGCAAAGCAAAGATGGCTGGGAGCGGGAGAGAGACAAAGCATATAGACTTGGTGGTGAGTTATCATGTCACACACTCTGTATTGTGGCATCGCTGAATAAATCCCTCAAAAGGAATAGAGAGATTAGAAAAGAGAGAGCTGCTATTTACACAGAGAGATCACGGTAATCCTCAATGGGAAGGAATTATGGAGAAAGTCTGGGGCATTTGAACACGGTTTTGATAACATAGATTATTAAAGCTTGCCTGCATTTTGTTGGGGGGGAAAAACTGATTTAAAAATAAAAAACTTAAGACATAAACAGAGAGTAGCTAGACTGATAACTAACGCTCCCTGCCTTCAAACAATCGCATAGTTAGTTACACAGGTCAACATGACATTCAGATCATTCTATTCTACTCTGTATAGGTTCTTCTACCACTCTCATTACCATACTATCTAACTGCCTTCCAATAGATTCTGTCTTAAATACCAATTTAAAATACAATTAAAACATATTAATAAATTTAATACTAAAAAAAAATCCCTAAGGGAGAGAGGGACCTCCACTGGAGTAATTCAGTAAGGTGTTGATCTAAAAGCCCTCTAATACTCTTGTGCTAGAGGTCAGGTTTTCACACACAGTTATGCACCGCACAGAAGCTGTTGGTACCAGTGAGATGACAATGGCATCACAACTAGCAATGCCTCCCATTTATGTGCAGAAAGAGCGAAGGATTGATGCATTTCTCATGCTGTTTTTGTTTTCAGTGACATCCCTGCAAACAACAGGGATTTCTCTAAGTAGACCCTAGTGCTTTTGAAAGATTAGTGGTTACTTAAATGCTAAGCTAAATCAGCCAAGCGGAGAGTCACAACCATATTGTTAGAAGTAATTTCTGATTCTCAATGTGCCAAGCCAAAAGGAGTTGCCTCAAGAGGAAATATGCACACACAAAAAATACACTGAGGGAGGTAAAGAAACTTTGCATTGCTGAGCAGCCACAGGCTACTCAATTAATGCCTGATGTGTCTGATGAAAGCACCCTTGAAGTGTCGTTTTTCCTTCCACTGCCAGCAGGTGTATTGTGAACGTCCAGGGGAAGAAGCTTCTTGTAACAATGTTCAGCCTCCTTCCGATAAACCATATCATGGTTTTTAGAAAATGCTCTGTGCCTCTCAGCAAACCTTTGTGTGCTTGGCACTGCTGCTGCCTTCAGCTGCCCTGAAGTGGGATAATGTTTGTACTCTGTATTGTGGTGTATTGACCACGCTTTGTTAACTCTTTGCATTTCACCTTTAATGAGAGGCTCTCACAGTTCTTTAGATACAATAACTAGCTAATTCTCACAAAAGTGCCTGTGAGGTGGGTAAGTTGTTATTTCTATCCCCTTTAATGGATGGCATTAATTGGGCACAAGAAAGGCAGTAGTTTGCCCAAGGTCACATAGGGAGCCAAGAATAGAACCCAGGAGTCCTGACTCCATTCCCCTCTTTTAACCACTAGGTGACACCCTTGATGAAGACGTGCTCTTTTACCTGTTCAATTTGAATTTACTGTTATAAAATAAAGGGAGACATCCATTTTGTAAAATTGAGTAAAGAAATAAAAAAGTGCTACCACTAATAAACTCTCATGTTCACGCTCTCTCTCTCTCTCCCTCTCTTAATAACAGAAGCACAGGATCCTCTGCAGCTGTTGTCTTGTAAGATACAACCCACCACTCAGAAATCTGATTTGTATAAAGACTGAGAAATGGAAGGGCTTAGGAATTTAAAATGCAAACAAAAAATTCAGGTTCCTGTGAGCCCAAGGACAAGTGACCTCAAAGCATCATGGACAACCATGTAAAATAGAATGTAGCAGCCATTTATTAGTAAAAACAAAAAAATCAAAAAATGCCTGTCCTGGATCTCTTGGTGGTACCAAAGTTTAAGTCTCTGTGTTTTTAGAAGGACAATTGAACTTGACAAGAGTCTGAGAAAATGCTTTTGAAGCACATGGGGAAGCTGTGAAAGGAACTGCTAAACCTTTCAACGCCACAAACACTGGAAGCATCTGCAAGTTCATCTTTTGCTGTTGAATAGTGATTGTTTTATGAAAAGAAATGTGTGTCTTATCAGATGGGCCAGAATCACCTTTGACTGAATGGAAGGAAAAGCATTAGCCATACACAGTGCTTTTGAAAAGCAGACTGAAAATTCTAACACCCCCTTCCTCCCGGCCCCTCTCCTCCTCCTCTGGTACTTTGCCTGCTGTATGAATTAAGATTGTACTCTTCTGGAAATATTTTACAATTTAATATTGAGTGTAATTAAGAATATAATCACTTATCGAAAAAAAGGTATTTAACTCTGTTGTAGTTTCTTTATCATTCATGTGGATAAAAAGTCTATAATAAAAAAAAGAAAACTGACATAATAGTTGTGCTTCCCTGTCGTTTCATGGTACATTGATTTGCGAATGAAAAGAACAGGAATTCTGTACATGGGGACTTTTCTTCAAGGAAATATTTTAGCTTGTAATCATTTAAATTCATTTACTCTTAAAGTGGAAATCCATTTAAATGTTTATTAGAAAGTAAAGTTTGGCAGCAAATGAATGAAGTTACTGGAGATGTAGGCTTTTTGAATGTGCTCTGCAGTTTTAGCTGACCTTTGCTCCCATTAGAGTCAATTGGAGTTTTACCATTGGCATCACTGGAGTAGACTTAGGCCAGTTCTGAGGGCTTTTGAAATCACACCCATAGTCTGCTAACGTGTTTCCGAATTATATGCAATATGATTTCTTTAACGTTGAGTAAAATTCATCCCCCACTTCAGGTGACCCACTGTAGATCCTAGACACCACGTGATCCTTCAGTGTAGAGGTTCCGGGGCATGAACTTTATATGCTCCCTCAGCACCATTGTGAGTTTTACCTTTGGTCCAGACCTTACCCAAACAAAGCTGTGTTGGTAAGTGACAAAGAGGCTCAGGGCCAAACCAAAGTGGCATTAAATGTAGTGGAAAGAAGGCACACTGATGGAGGTGCAAACTGCAGAGGCTGCAGGTCCCATCACATGCCGGGACCTGTAGTTTCTGCAGGATGTCTCTCTTCTAATAAAATTGAAGGTATCCATTAGTTATGTGGTAGAATTCCCTTCAACCTTCAGGTTGTGCTTTTGACCACCCTTGTTTTAGAGTTGTAACAATAGCGAAGATTATCCAGTTAGAAGAGGAACCCTCGCAGTTTCTAAATGGGGAGCTAATTTTCAGAGCTACTGAGTGCTCACAGCTCCTATTGACTCCCAACAAGCAGATACTAAAGTTGTATTCTTTTTAAAAAAAAAAGCATTTGTCCTGTAATCCGAGAAAACAGGTATGCCCTCTGCTTTGCAAGCTCATGTTTACTCCAAATGCACTGTACGTCAAGAACTGACTTGCCAACGGCATGCAAATTAGAGTTCGGTTCTGTGCATCCTCTTTGCTGGATCATAGAATCTGGGCATGCCTGGTTGAGTGAGAATCGTGGTATAAATATAACTAAATGACATCTGCAATCTGAAGTAGAACACTAAAGTCTTATTACTGGGAATACTATCTAAAACAAGCCTATAAGATTTGTCATACCACAACAGATCAACAGATTCTTCAAAGGAATGCAAAAAACCTTATAAAACACCTGGCCAGTTACAGATGAGGGAATACTTTTTCCTGAGTCCAACTCCTGATCCTTTTAGACATTAAAATCATATTTCTTTGATTTGCTACTTGCCAAGAGTCATACTCAACTGGAATTTACTACTTAGAATGGCATGGCACCAGCCATGGATAGACTTGGTCAAAGATTTTGATGTAATACCTTGCCATTGTTATTACAGTTACTTACCGTGTGTTGTGGCTTTAGGATTCTTCATAGGCACTGTGACAGGGTCCTATTGGGTTTGGGGGAGGTGGGAGGGTGCAAGCTCACCCACAGTTAAAGGACCTTTCCCCAGCCTGTGGGGAGGTTCCATTGAGCCCAGGAACTCAAATGATTACAAGGGGACAACAGAAAATATAACAACGGCAAGTGTTAAAGGTTAAAACAAAGGGAGCCTGAAGGGGACACTGAGCAGAAAGCCCCGAACCACGCCCACTGCTCTTCGAAAGTGTCAAGGGAGCCAGCGGCCACCGCCCAGAGGAACTCTGCCTGGATGCATGAACAGAGGGAGGATTGGAAACAGGCCCCACAGTCGCAGAGAACCCCCTCAGCCAACATCCTCTCCCTGGCATTATAGATGACCATTTTGGCTGTCACTAGGAGGAGATTGACGAGGAAGTCCTGGGACTTTGTGGCACCACTGGCAGGGTGTGTGTATATAAGGAGGTGAGGGGAGAAGTGCTGCCAAAAATGCAGCAGTAGGTCAAGGAGGAACTGGAAAAGGGGCTGCAACCTGGCGCACTCTAGGTAGATGTGCGCCAGGGTGTCTCTTGCACCACAAAAGGGGCAGGCATCAGGGACAGGGGTGAACTGCACCAAGTACACGCCTATGCTCACAGCTCCGTGAAGGAGCCACCAACCAATATCCCTGGCAAGCCATGGAACCAAGGTGGAATATAGGCTGGCCCACTGGGGTTCCTCACCCTCAATAGGTGGCAATAGGTCCCGCCACTTAGCTTCTGGGCAGGACACAAGGGTGAGGAAATGGAGAGTGTGGAGCACCAGTGTGTACAGATGTGCCCTTGGCACAGTTTGAAAGTGAACCTGCTGCAGGTCATGCAGCTGGCTCGGGGCGTGTGGGTGGGGTGGCCAGGGGGGCTCACAGGGCCTATGAAAAAGTTCAGAGGACTTGAGATGGGGGAAGCACCCTCCCGCAGGACCCGCTCAAGGTAAACCCGAGCAGCAGACTACCAGAGTGTCTGGAGTGGTTCATGACTGTGACAACCTCAGGACAGTGTCAAAAGTATGTTCTATAATTAGATTTCATCAATCCAGAAACAAATATGAACTCCTGGATCTCTGTAATGGTCCTAACATGGAGTTACAGACAGTCCCCTTGGGCATTCCAGTCTATCTTGCTACCCAGACAAAGTGGATTTAATGATAAATGGTCACTTACACCAAAAATGACAAAATATTCAGGTTGCTTCCAGTCCCAAGATACCAGTCACTTACCCCAGATCAATTTGTACCTTAGATCTCACACCAAAGGCAATGCTGGTAGCCAGTCCTATAGTAAACTAACTAAGGATTTATTAACTAGAAAGAAGAAATGAGAGAGTTATTTAGAGATGAAAGCAGGCAATGTATATTCACAGATTAGTTCAGTCTAGAGTTCCAGAAGGTGACAGAGATGCAGCAATCGGTCAGCACTGCATGTCTTGTCAGAGCTAAACCAGGGTGATCCTGGGAATCTCTGTTTTTTGCTCCAGCCCTTGGAAGAATCCAAACAGCAAAGAGATGAAAAATCTTCATGGTAACTGTCTTCATTTCCTTCTCTCAAACTGTTTCATTCAAACTGAGGAGACAAGGCCTTCTGCTCATACTTCTCCATGGGTGGATGGGCCAATCAACAAAGCTTTTGTCCTACAAGGGCCCACTTAATTTTGATAGTCCTCCTGGCTGGGGGCAGGGGGGGGGGGTCACTCCCTTGTCTGAGTTCACAAGTTCAGAGCAGGCTTTTTTACCATTATAAAACAAACATATTTTACCTTGTAGCATGGAATACAGGCATTACAGGTAAGAGTAATGCATTAAGCAACTTACAAGCATTTTATAGTGTCAAAACACTAAACATATCCTTACAAGTCTAACACCTCTCTTGAACAATATTAACATAGAGGTGAGCTGATCTAGTTTCTAGCTATTAATTTGTCAGTGCTTAGCTGACCCCCTACAGACTTGTCAAGAGCTGGCACCTGGTTTACAAGTATCACAGAGGTACCACTGGGACCCCCTGAAGTTATCTAGTTAGAAGAATAGAAGAAATTCTTCAACTGCCTATAAACCCGTGGTAAGAGCCTGGGTAACAAATGAGAAGAATTGGAATTGCACATTTATGAGCGTAAATTTGATCTAGTTGGTATTACTGAAATCTGGTGGGACTATTTGCATGATTGAAATGTTAAATTAATGGTTATAACCTATTTAGGAAGGATCAAGTGGGCAAAAGAGGAGGGGAGTGGCAATCTATGTCAATGATGCTATTACTTGTTTCCAAGTCACTGATAACTTGGTGGCAAATGATCCTGAATGGTTATGGATGAATGTTCTAACAGATAAAACACAAGGTGTCTGCTACAGAACATCAAATCAGGATTACCAGATGAACAGCTCCTTAAGCACCTATCTATAATGTGTAGGGGAAACAATGCTGCCTTATTATGGGGGACATCAGTTTGAGTGACATATGCTGGAGGTCTTATGCTGCCTTATTAAAATAGCCTCCGAATGTCTAAAAATTATAGATGACAATGTCCTAAGTAAAAAACTGTTGCATCTATCATTGGGGAACTCTGTATTAGACTGCATCCTGACAGATAAAGAAGAATTGATCACAGAACTAAAAACTGGTGGTTGCATAGGTACATGTGATTGTGACTGGATTACATTTGTTAGCTGCAGACAGAATGAAGTCCAAACCAGTAGTATAGATACTTGGTGATTTTAAAAGGCCCAATTTCAGAAAGCTGAAAACAATTCTGAACAAAATCAGTTGGGTGAAAGAATTTAAAGAGAAAAATCTGAATGCTTATTCGGAATTGTTTGGTAATATTTTACTAGATGCCTGGAACATCACAGACTCACAATCAAGAAAGAAGGCTGCACTGGTGAAAGTGGGAAAGTGAAAGCTGCTGTAAAACTAAAATAACCCCACATATAATAAGTGGAAGAAAGGGAAAGCTGATAGTAATGAACATAAATCAGAAGTGAGGAATTGTACAAAATTGATAAGGGAAGCAAAAGGACACAAGGAAAAACTTATTGCCCTTGATTCTGTTGGCCCAAGAAGGAGTTTTTTAAGTATATTAGGAACAAAAGGAATCCTAACAATGGTATTGGTCCATTACTAGATGGAAATGGTAGAATTATCATTAATAATGCAGAAACAGCAAATGTGTTGAATAAATATTTCTGTTCTGTATTTGGGAAAAAGCCAGATGATGTAGTCATATCATATGATGATGATGAAATACTTTCAATCGCAACAGTAATTAAGAGGCACACTCTAGCTGTTAATGTTGATTTTAAATGTCTTGGAACCTCATGAAGTTTCAGAGGACTGGAAGGAAACCAATGTCATGCTACTATTTAAAAAGTATAAACAGGACAACCCAGGTAATTATAGGCCTGTTCGCTTGATATAGATTATGGCAAAATAATGGAATGGCTGATACAGGACTCAATTAATAAACAATTAAAGGAAGGTAATATGTCAATCAACATGGGTTTATGGAAACTACAGCTTGCCAAACTAACTTGATATCCTTTTTTTGAGGAGACAAGAAGTTTGGCTGACAAAGGTAATAGTATAGAAGTAATATACTTGGAACTTCTGTAAGATATTTGACTTGATAATGCATGACATTTTGACTAAGAGACTAGAATAATTCAAAATTAACATGGAACATTACATTGAATAAAAACCTGGTTAAACGGTTTTGCTCAAAGTGTATTTGTTAACAAGGAACCATCATTCAGCAGGTGTGTTTCTAGTGGGGTCCCACCAGGATCAATTCTTGGCCATATACAATGTAATATTGTTATCAATGACTTGGAAGAAAACATAAAACCATCACTGATCAAGTTTGCAGATGACACAAAGATTGTGGGACTGATAAATAATGAAGATGGCAGGTCCCTGATAGAGTGATCTGTGCAAGCAAACACTATGTGTTTTAATATAGCTAATGCAAAGTTATACAACTAGAAGCAAAAAATGTATGCCATACTCCCAGGATGAGGGACATTAACCTGGGAGGCAGTGGTTCTGAAAAGGGCTTGGGGGTTGTAACAGATGTTGCAAGCCCATGCAGTATATTTGGAGACCATTGTGTTACATTTATAAATGGTTTATGTATGATTGTGTTCTATTCTGTGGGGAAGGGTTATCACAGCTCCTACAGAAACTAAAAATAGTACGTGGTGATTACCCATGGGATTGTAAACAACTGCAGAGAAGCACCACCCCATGGGGTGTTTGCATACACCAGTTCAAGTTGGGTTTTTCAGAGACCACGAGATAAAGAATTTGGGAGGGTAAATAGATTCTCTGGGCCTTCATTCTGAGTGAGCAAATGGACAGGCCATTCTGTCCAAGGGGAAGCTCCAATCCTGTTGAAGGGTTGGAATGACTTTAGCCTACTAGGCCCCATAAGACTGATGAGCAATTTCTGATACATTTATTAGTAAGTGTGTAGGACCAGTTATTGTTTTTATATGTTTTCTCTATAATGCTTTTGCCCTAAGAATAAATGTACTCTGCTGAGACAGCGCTGCATGGTGACTTGTAACTCGGATGGAAAGCAAAGCACAGGTGTTGCCCTTTAGGTAGGCTGGATTGCCAGGGATTTCACAGTGTAAGGCAAGGACCTGTGCAGCCATAACACCCCGGATCAGAAAGAAGGGAGACCTAGGTCTCTGCCCAAGAGAAGTGATGACTGGGATCCTAAAGCCTTAACTGGGTGCTCCTGAGGGACAATGGAGGAGGAATACAGGTGCAGTTACTCTATAAACTGTGACAGGAGTCCTGGTAGATAATCAGTTGAACATGAGCTTCCAGTGCAATGCTGTGGCTAAAAGGGCTAATGCCATCCTTAGATGTATAAATAGAAAGGCGCATACACTCTGCCAAGTCAAAGGTAAAAGTATAATTAGGCAGGCCAAAAAAGAATTTGAAGAGTAACTAACAAAAGACAAAAACTAATTGCAAATGTTTTTTAGGCCATGGGAAGCAGGAAGCCTGCCAAACAATCAGTGGGGCCACTAGACAATCAAAGTGTGCTAAACGAAGACAAGGTCATTCTGGAGAAGCTAAATGAATTCTTTGCATCGGTCTTCACTTAAGAGGGTCTGAAGGAGATTCCCAAACCTGAGCTACTCTTTTTAGGTGGCAAATCTGAGGAACTGTCCAAATTTGAGGTGTCAGTGGAGGTGCTTTTGGAATAAATTGATACATTAAACAGTAATAAGTCCCCAGGACCAAATGGTATTCAGTAAAGAGCTCCGAAGAAACTCAGATATAATATTGCTTAAATACTAACTGTGGTATGTAACCTATCACTTAAATTACTCTCTGATTGGAGGATAGTTAATGTAAGGCTGTTTACAAAAAAAAATCTCCAGTGGCAGTCCTGGAAAATACAGGCCAGTAACATAACCTCAGTGCCAGGCAAACTGGTTGAAATGATCATGAAGAACAGAATGATCAGACACAAAGATGAACATAATATGTAGAGGAAGAGTCAACATGGCTTTCGTAAGGGGAAATCGTGCCCCATCAATCCATTAGAATTCTCTGAGGGAGTCAACAAACATGTGGACAAGGGTGGGCCAGCTGGTATAGTGTACTTGGACTTTCTGAAAGCCTTTGACAAGGTCCCTCACCAAAGGCTCTTAAGTAAAGTAAGCTGTCATGGGATAAGAGGGAAAATCCTCTCATGGATCAGTAACCGGTTAAAAGACAGGAAACAAAAGGGTAGGAATAAATGGCCAGTTTTCACAGTAATGAGGTAAATAGCAGGGTCCCTCAAGGATCTGTAGGGGGGACCTGTGCTGTTCAACATGTTTGTAAATGATCTGGAAAAGGGGTTTACAGGTGCAGATTATTGCAGTGAGTCACTGTGCATGTTCTTTCTGTCACGGAAACTATATTTGTTTTCGCTTGCTTCTTCCTTTCCTTCATTTGAAATAAATCAGCTGGACTGAGAAATACATGTTTTGCTATTTGTATGTATGTGAAAGCATGACAATTGGGATGTCCTAAGCCAGAGGATACTGGGTGCATTTTGACAAGGTATCTTACAGTTCTTTGATTGCTAGAGCTTTTCATCCCCCCTTAAAGACCTTTTCAGATTTTGTTGTCCTTGTTCGGAAATGCTTATGTGGAATCCAGTGAGTCATGCACAGACACTTTCAAAGTAACTATGTACTTGCTCACATGCAGCTGTGAATAATACTTTCATTATAAAAAGCACATTGTTATCTTATCTCAGTACCAACAGGGTTTAATCAGCAAAGGATTTATAAGAAGTCTGTGGGAGTTTTGCATGAACAAGGACTGGGTAAGGACTGCAGGATATGACCCAGTTAATGGTCCTTTCTTCACAGGCAGGAAGTTAAAAGGCTGCTGGGATTTTTGTACAAGTTAGTGATCAAAATCCACTGGAGCTTATCACTTTTCAAGAAATTACCACTGGGTCTTTCCAATTTTCCAGTTTCCTCATAATCGTTAATTTCTCAATTCAAAATAAGAGCAGGTGTCCCAGGAGTCTGGATAGCAAGATGCTGGGAAAGCCCACAGAAGAGTGGGAGCTGCTGTTGAGATTGCACTACCTCCATTTTACTAAACATTAACAATTAGTCTCTGCAATTTTACATTTACCACTGATTAACTCATTTACTGTTCTTGTGTCTTTTACTTTGTCTTTCTTGAAGGGCTTTACCTCAGATTATCCTAAACTTCATTCTTCTTGTTCCACATACTTTCTGTAACACTTTAAGGCCAGTTATAGCAAAATTATGGCTGTGTTACAATTGCAACTTCCTAGACAACAAACCTGTTTCCTGTATTGTAACTCTGCAAGCTGTATTGAGTAGAGAGTGGTGTGTAGCTAGCTACTCCATACCTGGAGCAACGGAGAATTAACTAAAACCCAGAAGGTAACAATTCCCGCACCTCCAACCCAATTTCACCTGATTCTTAAAGCCCAGAGATGCCAAGGGTTGGCTGTCCTTAAGAGTGATATATACAGACCCACAGAGTGAGACTTTCCAGATGCAGTGGTAAGTCATTGATTAGGACACAGACTCTTATCTTTGGTCCTTGGTGACCTCTAATAGTCCAGGTTTTTAATCCAACCAGCACTTAATAGTTTGTTTTAAAATGTACCCTGCTTAATATTGCATATAAAACACTTAACTGTCCTAACTCATACTAAAGTCTAGGGCACATGAGGATTCTATATGCTATTCAAACCAGTGGATTTTGATAAAAACAATTATTCACTGATTGGAACAAAAACCTGGATGGTTGGACATCCCTGAGGCCCAGAGTTAATAACCTCTGGTTTAGGCACACAGTCAGTGGACAGAACAATTTATTTTTCAATATTTTTCTTGTTTTTATATAAACCTAACAAAAAAGAAAACTGTTTTATCATTACAACACTAGGTTTATTTTGCATATCACCTTGTCATAGTGATCATCCCTTTGAAAAACATTTTACAGTACAAATATTATTTGGTTTGTATATTTTGTTCATGTTACATTTACAGCAAACAAAAATAGTCAGATTTTTTAAAAAAGGAGTGCAAAATAAATTAATTAAAAATTAAATAAAATAAAACACAATCAAACAATGTATTAAATGAAGGTAAAATAAATAAAAATACTAAATTGAATGTAACTAATTTGAAGCTAACAAACCATATATAAAGGACTCAGATTCCACATTTCTTTTAATATCTAGTTTGTTTTCACATTTTATTCATGTGCTTTGTTATACTGCCAAGTGGCCCCCTTTGCTGCTTTTATAACTTATTTTGGTGGCTCATACTTGAAACATGGCTCAGGATTTGCCATCTTCCCTTGGATAATAGAGGACAGTGTCCTGTCTAACCCAAGGTTTGTCTGAATGGTGTCTTATTCTTTCAAACAAGACTGAAACTCTCTCTTCTCTTGCTTTTGAGTGGGTTAAAACTAAGACAAGCCTGACAACCCTGGACAGTAATGGGAACTTTGGGAAGACCACTAGGGCTTTTGTTTTCAGGCCCCCTGGCCCCCTGCCTGGGCTTACTCCTTGCTAAGAGATGCCCACACAGTGTCCATCCTGTACTGCACAGTAGTTTTATCTGTGTCTATTTGTAGTGCTTCCTCATCCCATACACACTAAGGGACAGCTGATTTCTGTCAACTGGTAATCAACAACTTCTCTTGCAGATTCTCTATTTCAGGTGGAGAGAGAGATTGAACATGTGCTGGTATCTGCCAACAAAGTACTCAATCTGTTCAAAAGTGCAGTTTTCCCTAATATCAAAGATCACAAATCCTGCCCCCTTTAACATTTCATCATTCAAAGGTAGCAGACTTGCAGACTTGGCTACACATGAAGACTTGGCTACACTGGTATAGAATGCTCTGGCTGCACAAAAAACCTTCCATTTTGCAAGAGGACTAATATCCTCTTGCTCTTCCAACTTCTATACAAACTGTTTCCTGACCAAACCTACAAATACTGTTTGCTGTCTCTTTCAGTGCCTGAGGTAAAAATATTTTAAATCTTTAAATCTTTACTCAAAAGGAGTGAGGTAAGCTTTGGAAGAGAGTGAGCTCTCATGCTAATGAGACCATATACTCAGCGTATTTTTATAATGTCCTCAAATTATATGGTAATATGGGTGCCAATGTATTGAAGATTTAAAATCTCAAAGGAAAACTGTCATTAGCAATAATTAATTTTTAACTAATGTCTGATAGTATGCCACTTTTGAACTGTTCGTAATGTTAAATTGAATGAAAAAGCAACCGCACCAAGGGTGTCACACCCTCTTTGATCACACGGCATAAACAGCATGGCCACTAATTGCAGTTACAGGATAATTAAGTGGCATTTTCCTGCTGAGCTTCATTGAGGAAGTATTATCTAAAAAATGAATTTTGGTCAGTCACTATTCCTCTAAAATCCCCAGCCTGGGCTATGGGCCCCAATTCTTCAAAACATTTAGAGCCTAATTCAGGAAGAGTACTTACATGTGTGCTTAAATTTAAGCATGTGCTTAAGTATCATTGACTTAACAATGTAATGAAAGCTGTATCCTGGATTTAATCAGTATCATGGCTTTGATTCAACAGTTCATCCCTGTTCAGCAAAGCACTTAAGTATATGCTTATATTTAAGCATAATACAAAAGTTTAAAAAATTTTAAACGAAAAGTCTTCAAAATTAAAAAATATGCATGTTTTGTTCCAAAACATTACACTTTCAGGATTTTTTCTTCTTTTCTTTTCAAATTGAAATCCCTGAAAAACTTACTTGATTTCCCAAAGCATTTCAATTTTGACAGAACTGCATATTCCAACTGAATATGCGGTTCTGTCAGAGGGTATGTCTACACTGACAGAGTTACATCGCCCGGCACTTACAGCACCGCTCAGAGACTGCTGAAGGGAAAGCGCTGTCGTGTTTTCACACTGTCAGCTGCCCACACAATAGCGTGTTCACACTGGTGGCACTTGCAGTGGTATTCGGAGTGGCGCACTCCGGACAGCTATCCCACAGAGCATCTCTTCCTCTTCTGCCGCTAAGAATTGTGGGAAGACAGAGGGGATCACGAGGCATCCTGGGTCCTGTCCCAATGCCTCGTGATGCATTTCTTCACATCCCAGCAATCCCTGTGCTTCTATCTGCATTTGGCGCCATCTTTCAATGGTTTATTTACTGTGCGCTCTGCCTCTTCGGGCTGCAGGAATGGATCCCACACTGTTGGCCAATATGCTGCTCGCTCTCACTAAACACGTCACAAGTGGCAGTGGAGTTATTCCTTACACTACAAAGGCAAGAGGAGTTTGATATTGACCTCGCCACTCATAGTAGCTACGACAAGAGATTGGTTGTGGAATTCACAGAGGCGCTGACCACAGTGGAACACCGCTTTTGGGCTCAGGAAACAAGCACTGACTGGTGGGATCACATCATCATGCACATCTGGGATGACAAGCAGTGGCTGCAGAACTTTCAAATGAGGAAAGCCACATCATGGGACCATGTGATGAGCTCGCCCCAGCCCTGTGGCATAAGAAAACGAGAATGCAGGGCTGCCCAGAGGATTCAGGGGGCCTGGGGTCTTTTACGGCAGGAGGCCTCTGCCGCCAAAGACCCAGCACTTCAGCGATGGGTCCTGGGGCAGAAGGACCCCTGCCGCGGGTCTTTGGGGCACTTTGGCGGCAGGTCCCGAGGCAGAAGGACCCCCTGCCACCAAATTGCTGCCGAAGACCTGACGCGGAAGACGCTCCGGGGCCCCGGGCCCTGCGAGAGTTTTCTGGGGTCCCAGGAGTGAGTGAAGGACCCCATTCCAGGGGCCTCAAAAAACTCTTGTGGGGGCCCCTGTGGGGCCCAATGCCTGGGGCAAATTGCACCACTTGGCCCTCCGTGCCCGCCCCGGGCGGCCCCGCAAGAATGAGAGCTACCCTGCTATTGGAGAAGCGCATGGCGATTGCACTGTGGAAGCTGGCTACTCCAGACTGCTACCGATTGGTCACTAACCAGTTCAGAGTAGGAAAGTTGACCGTTGCACTTGTGTTGATGGAAGAGTGCAGGGCCATTTATCATATCCTGCTCCGAAAGACCGTGACTCTGGGCAACGTGAGTAAAAATGTGGATGGCTTTGCACAAATGGCCTTCCTTAACTGCAGAGGGGCGACAGAAAGCATACATATTCCAATTCTGGCACCAGACCACTTAGCCACCAAGTACATTAATCAGAAGAGGTATTTCTCAGTGGTTCTCCAGGCACTTTTGGATCACCGTGGGTGTTTCATGGACATTAACGCAGGCTGGTCCAGAAAGGTGCATGACACACACATCTCTTGGAACACTGGCCTGTTCATGAAGCTGCAAATAGGGACTTTCTTCCCACATCAGATTACCATAGAGGAAGTCGAAATGCCCATTGTGATCCTGGGAGACCCGGCCTACCCCTTAATGCTATTGCTTATGAAGCCATACACGGAGCACCTCGATGAACCATAAGCCCCCCAGAATGGTGAGCAACCGCAAGGGCTGGGGCAATCAGTGTTCCAGGACCGTATTGGGCACATGGCTCTTGGGGAGAGCCAGCACTGTAGTGGGGGGTAGGGGGGGCTTATAATCATTCCTGTCCCCATATTTTCCACAGGCTGTGTTCGTTATGGAAGGTATCTCAGTGCTGAGGGTAAGCAGAGAATGAAGGGAGGGTTTTCTCTGAGACTGCGGCATCCACCCTGGCCCTTATGCGGCTCGCCTGTGTGCAACGGTGATCCTCCTCCCCTGCCCCCTGTGATGGCAGAGTGTATAGGAAAGTTACCCTTAATGGGGCAAGAAACAAAGCAGCTCTGCCAAAGAACCTGCGGCAGCGGATTGCCCCATATCTCCATGAGAGTTTTGTGGAAATCTCTGAGGCAGATTCCCGTGAAGTGAAGGAGTCAATCAACACACTGTTCCACCGCTCAGACTAGGCATGTGGTGGTACACGCATCATACAGACACAAGCATGCTTTCTGCAACCCTCTTGCCCCCAACAACTCTCTTCAGTGATTCCCAAAATCAAAGCCACTTACCAGGGGCCTCCTCTCCCGTTTGTGCTTCGTCATGCTCCACCAGCTGTGACTGGCTAGCCTCCTCCGGGCTAGAGAAGAGCTCCTGACTTCATGCGTCTCTGATCTCCGAGTCATCGTCTGCCTCTGGGTCCCCCTCCCCTGCCATATCCTCGTCCCAGATTTCCTCCTCCTGGCTCAGTTCACTCTCAACTGGCATACGAGCCACCAAAATATCCACAGTGGCCTTCGCAGTGGAGGTGGGGTCGCCACCGAGTATTGTGTCCAGCTCTATGTAGAACCAGCAACTCGTGGATCCAGCACCAGAGCAGTGGTTTGCCTCCTGCGCCTTGTGGTAGACGTTCTGCAGCTCCTTCACTTTGACCCTGCTCTGCAGTGCAGTCCCGGTCATGGCCCCTTTTTGTCATGCATCATGATATCTCTCCATAGGTATCATAATTCCTATGGCTGGAGCACAGCTGGGACTGAACAGCCTCCTCTTCCCAAATGCTGATGAGGTCCAGCAGCTCGGCATTGCTCCAAGCGGGGAATAGCCTGGTGCGTGGAGCAGGCATGCTCATGTGGAAAGATGCGCTGAGACCACTGCACGCATCACCGAGCAAACAGGAAGGGGACTTTCAGAATTCCCAAAGAATTTAAATGGTGGGGCTCACGGTTGGTCACCTGAGGGCAAGGTGTCTACACTAGCACTGCGGTGCTGTAGCCCCGGCACAGAAAGCTGAACACCTCTCAGCAGGGTGGTTTTTTTACAGTGCTGCAATTGGGCAATTTCTTTGCACTAAGTGCCTTGGCAGTGTGTACACCTCGAGATTTACACCACAGAAAGCTGCTTTACTGCGCAGAATCTTGCCATTGTAGACAAGGCCAGAGTTTTGCTGAGAAGCTGCAGTGAACAGGTCCTTAAGAGTGCTTCCATCATTTAAACAGCAACATGGGATTTGCCCAGAGGCAACATGGGAGGGGGAGCAATGCAGGGTCATGTGCTCCCCCAGATTGGTTGCTTGGCTTGTACTGAGCATGTTCACATGGACTGGGCGTGCTCAGTAACACTGCTGAAGCAGAGTGACCTCACTCTGCCCCCCTCATGGCAGACACTGCTCGTCTCTGGGTTTGCCCCAACAAATCTTTCTTGAATTTAAATGATAGGAACTGCTTTAGCTAATGCCAGAATACTTGCTGTAAACCAAAGCTTAGTATTTGCTAAGATTTCTTTCTTCTGACTGCTCAGCCACAGAACTGAAGTTAAATCCTGTTAGTTAACACATGGAAAAATGTATCTTTTTTCCTAATGTGGACATGGCCTTGGAGTCCAATCCTGCATTCATGACAGCTTCAAAAATCCCCTCAAAGTCAGCTAGCTTTGGGTGTGCATGAAATGCAGTACCAGGCTTCTAGGTAGAGTCTAGTTATTATCACATCCTTTCATATAAAAGAATCTGAAAGAAATTGCCCAACAAGAGAATTGTGAGTAAAGAAAGTGTGTGATCCACCTCCATATTTTATTGCTCTTCTATAAAAGTCGAAGAGTAATATACCCTATCATAAACACTGATTAGCAGAAGCCAACAAAATGAGTAATCAATCCAGGTAAACCTCACAGAATATTCTCATCCCCTCAGTCTGACAAAGTGAAGCCAACCAAAGAGTCGTCTACAACAACAAGGTAATTCAGAAATTTACATAATTTCCTCGCGTTCTTTTCTAGTTACTAATTTCCACGGTAAACTGATTTTCCTTTGAAACAAAGGGCACCCAGCCTGATCCTGAGAGGTGCCTCTCCAATTAATGTCAGTGTTCTAGTATGAAAAGAAAAGGTGGTTCAGTGTGTGACTAGCGGACATGGTTC
The DNA here is from genome assembly GCF_025201925.1 of Gopherus flavomarginatus. Taxonomy (NCBI): domain Eukaryota; kingdom Metazoa; phylum Chordata; order Testudines; family Testudinidae; genus Gopherus; species Gopherus flavomarginatus. Next base: position 14,338,598 of record NC_066619.1, on the reverse strand, counting down.
ATATTGTGAGTTCAGTCGGAGCGGCAAGGGATCATCAGCTCTCAGGATCAGGCCTTTAGTTCTGCTCTTCTTACATATGTATTTCCCAAAGGAAATTTCTCATGTGAGATTTGGTCCAACGTTTTTTCCTTTAGGTGCGCACACACACACACACAAACACACATCCTCCCAGTGAAGACAATGGGAATAAGTCGTGTGTCTGACGGAAGAATTAGAAGACCAATCTGGTTAACTGTGCAAATGTGCTTTATGCTTTTCCTGTTCAATCTTTTCTTTTTTTAAAGGAAGTGGCGCTTTTTCACTCTTTCCCAGCTTTTGCGGAATCTGGCTCATGCCATCCACTGTATTACAGTATGAACAGGGTTCTTCATTCCAGGTTTCAAACCTGGTACTGCATTTCATATAAATCTGAGAGAGGGTTGTTGTTGCGGGGGAGGTTTCTCCTTTGGGGTTTTACTTTCCTCAGTCACTTGTTTCTTCATATGCAACCTGAATGGATTTTTCACAATAAATCTGTTTTAACTTAAGTTTATTGTTGCAGAGAGAATATTATTTAAAGTGCTACTTACGTAACACTAGGTACAAGCTCTTCTGATACCCAAGGACATACTGCAGTCACTTGATTAACATATTTATTAAATGTTGGATACATATTCTATAAATCTACATCTCATTTATATTCTGAATAATGAGCTGCATAAATACTGGATGGAAACCAGTATATTAATAACACAAGGAAAAAGATATGTGTAAGACAAAAGCCTTGGGATCAGTAAATGGGGGGAAATGGGGCTTTATAGCCAGAGGATTTAATGGAGGATCATACCTGAGTCCGACTTGGGAATTATTTTCTATAACTCTTATCTGGTGTTTTGTCAAATGTATTTTCCCAGTAACAAAATGTTATTTTTAACCATACTTTGAGAAAGGGAGGGATGGTCCTGTGGTTAAGGTATGGACCTGGGAGCAGGAAGATCGGGAATTAGTTCTAGGCTCTACCACAGACTCCCAGTAAGACTTTGGGTAAATCATTAATAGCTCTGTGCCTCAGTTTTCCAGTCTGGAAAATTGGGGTAATAATGGTTCCCTACCTCACAGGGATACTGTGACAGTAACTTCAATAATGCATTTAAGCTTCTCATATCTTGGTGAGGGTCATTATGGCTGTCATAAACAGATAGTTACGGGTTAATGCCTCTTTTACCTGTAAAGGGTTAAGAAGTTCACTTAGCCTAGCTGACACCTGACCAGAGGAACCAATGAGGGAACAAGATGTTTCAAACGGAAGGAGGGAAGTTTTCCTTTGTTTAGAGTTTCAGTTTCAGCTGGAGTGAAAAAGATCAAGGAACCAGTCTCTTCTCAGAGTAGTAAGTTTTAGAAAGGGATCAATAGGTTTATGTTTATTTTCTTTGTAACTTGTCTTGGTACCATTAAGGGAATTATCAAATTTGGGTATTCTTGTGTGTATTAAACTTTTTGCCCAGGGGAACATCCTTTGTGTTTTGGATCTGTTGTCTGTGAGAGTAGCTGGTATGCTAATCTCTCCCAGATAGTTTTTCTTTTACCTTTCTTTTCTTTAAATAAAAGCCTTTTTCTTAATACCTGATTGATTTTTTCCTTGTTTTTAGATCCAAGGGGGTTGGATCTGGATCCACCAGGAGTTGGTGGGAGAAAGGAGGGGGGATGGTTAATTTCCCCTTGTTTTAAGATCCAAGGGGGTTGGATCTGTGTTCACCAGGGAATTGGTGAAGTCCCTCAAGACTACCCAGGGAAAAAAGTAGTGCTTGGGGGTGGTGGCAGTGATACCAGATCTAAGCTGGTAATTAAGCTTAGAAGTGTCCATGCAGGTCCCCACATCTGTACCCTAAAGTTCAGAGTGGGGATGGAACCTTGACAATGGCAAACAGATTCATTGGAAGAAATGGTATTTTGTTATTCCGCTGCAAGCAAGAAATTGCACTTTGTATATCACATTATCTCCAATATCTAATCATTCCCACTTAGAGTCTCTCCCATGATGGCTGAGGACTTGCCTACATTGCAGAGTATTGTCGACACTCAAAAAGCGCTATAATAAAAATCGGTATTGCATGTTCACATTCATGCCCTCTGTCAGCAGAGCGCATCCACACTTGGTGCACTAGCATCAACCATGTGCGGGTACCTATCCCACAGTCCAGCTCGACACCTTCTGCCGCTAGGTCTTTTGGGAAGGCGGAGCAGATTGTGACAATGCATTGCTTTCTGTCCCAGCATTCCATGGGCTTCAGGCTTTCTTTCACAGCATTTTTCAACAACCCTTGTTTGCTGTGCGTCCCAGATCTTTGTGAGAAAAGACGGTTACTCACCTTTGTAACTGTTGTTCTTCGAGATGTGTTGCTCACATCCATTCCAGTTAGGTGTGCGCGCCGCGCGTGCACGCTCGTCGGAAACTTTTTACCCTAGCAACTCCAGTGGGCTGGCAGGTCGCCCCCTAGAGTGGCGCCGCCATGGCACCCGATATATACCCCTGCCGGCCCACCCGCTCCTCAGTTCCTTCTTGCCGGCTACTCCGACAGTGGGGAAGGAGGGCGGGTGTGGAATGGATGTGAGCAACACATCTCAAAGAACAACAGTTACAAAGGTGAGTAACCGTCTTTTCTTCTTCGAGTGATTGCTCACATCCATTCCAGTTAGGTGAATCCCAAGCCATACCTAGGCGGTGGGGTCGGAGTGAGAAGTAGCGGCATGGAGCACTGCAGATCCGAAAGCCGCGTCCTCTCTGGACTGCTGGACCAGGGCGTAGTGGGAAGCAAAGGTGTGGACCGATGACCAGGTCGCTGCCCGACAGATTTCCTGGATGGGCACACGGGCGAGGAAAGCCAGCGACGACGCCTGTGCCCTGGTAGAATGCGCAGTCACACGGCCCGTAGGAACATGGGCCAGCTCATAGCAGGTCCTGATACAGGATGTTACCCATGAGGATAACCTCTGCGAGGAAATGGGAAGCCCCTTCATGCGGTCCACTACTGCCATGAAAAGCTGGGGGGATTTGCGGAACGGTTTGGTCCTCTCCACATAGAACGCGAGAGCCCTACGGACATCAAGCGAGTGGAGCTGTTGCTCCCTGCGTGAAGAATGAGGTTTCGGGAAAAAAACCGGGAGGAATATCTCTTGGTTGACGTGGAAGGCTGAGACCACCTTGGGGAGAAAGGCAGGGTGCGGCCTCAGCTGCACCTTATCTTTATGGAAGACTGTATACGGGGGATCTACCGTGAGAGCCCGGAGTTCCGACACCTGTCTAGCTGAGGTAATAGCTACTAGAAAGGCAGTCTTCCAAGAAAGATAGAGTAGGGAGCAAGTAGCTAACGGCTCGAAGGGGGGCCCCATGAGCCGAGACAACACCAGGTTAAGATCCCAGGTCGGGGCAGGGGGTCGGATGTTAGGGTATAGACGTTCCAGCCCCTTCAGGAATCTAGTCACCGTCGGGTGAGAGAAAACGGAGCGGCCATCCCCACCCGGGTGAAAGGTGGAGATAGCCGCCAGGTGGACCCGCAGGGACGAGATCGCCAAGCCCTGTTGTTTGAGGGACCAAATATAGTCCAAAATATTGGCCACCGAAATTTCCATCGGGAGGAGACCTTTCTCCACGCACCAACAGGAGAAACGCTTCCACTTTGCCGAGTATGTCGCTCTAGTGGAAGGCTTCCTGCTGCCCAAGAGTACCTCACGTACCGGGGTGGAGCAGCGCAGTTCAGAACTGGTCAGCCACGCAGGAACCACGTCGCTAGGTGCAGCGACTGCAGGTCCGGGTGACAGAGAGTTCCGTGGTCCTGGGTGATCAGGTCCGGGTGAAGGGGCAGGGGAACTGGGTCGGCTATGGCCAGGTCCAGCAACATGGGGTACCAATGCTGTCTGGGCCATGCCGAGGCTACCATGATCACGCGGGCCCTGTCCCTGCGCACCTTCAGAAGGACCCTGTGGACCAGCGGGAACGGGGGGAACGCGTAGAACAAGTGGGTCGTCCACGGAATAAGAAAGGCGTCCGCTAGAGACCCGGGTTCCCGGCCCTGAAAGGAGCAGAACGCCTGGCATTTCCTGTTCCCCCTGGACGCGAAGAGGTCCACGCGGGGACAACCCCACCTCTGGAAGATCGAGAGGGCGACGCCCGGGCGAAGGGACCACTCGTGCGAGAGGAAGGATCTGCTCAGGCGGTCCGCCAGCGTGTTCCGTACTCCGGGGAGGAAGGAAGCCGTGAGGTGAATGGAGTGGGCTATACAAAAGTCCCAGAGTCGCATCGCCTCGTGACATAGGGGAGAGGATCTGGTGCCGCCCTGCTTGTTGATATAGTACATGGTCGTCGTGTTGTCGGTAAATACCGCGACACAACGACCCCGAAGCTGGTGACAGAACGTTTGACAAGCAAGGCGGACCGCTCTCAACTCCCGCATGTTGATGTGTAGCTTCACCTCCTGTGGGGACCACAGGCCCTGTGTTCTCAGGGTTCCCAGGTGGGCCCCCCAGCCGAGATCTGAGGCATCCGTCGTTAGGGACACCGAGGGCTGGGGCGGGTGGAATGGGAGCCCCGCATACACTACGGACTGGTCTAGCCACCAGCTGAGAGAATCCAACACCCCCTGGGGGATTGTGATCAGCATGTCTAGTGGTTGCCTTGCCGGCCGGTAATGTGCGATGAGCCACGACTAGAGGGGCCTCATGCGGAGCCGTGCGTACCCGGTCACAAATGTGCAGGCTGACATATGGCCTAACAGGGTTAGACATGTCCGTATCGATGTCAAGGAGGCTGTCAGCAAGCGCTGAACGATCGCCGACAACGCCTGGAACCTTGGCAACGGCAGAAGGGCCCTGGCCACGGTGGAGTCCAGGACGGCCCCAATGAACTCCACCCTCTGCGAGGGGAGCAGGGTGGACTTGTCCACGTTGATCATGAGGCCCAAGGTAGCAAACAGGCCGGTGATCCTGCAGACGTGGCTGCAGACCTGCAGCTCCGACGTGCCCCGAATTAACCAATCGTCGAGGTAAGGGAACACGTGAATGCGACTGCGCCGAAGATGTGCCACAACGACGGCCATGCATTTTGTGAATACCCTCGGAGCCGTAGAAAGGCCAAATGAGAGGACTGCAAATTGGTAGTGAAGGCGGCCCACCACGAATCGAAGGAAACGTCTGTGGTGTGGCCATATGGCAATATGAAAATAAGCGTCCTGCATGTCGAGGGCGGCATACCAGTCTCCCGGATCCAGGGATGGGATAATGGTCCCCAGGGATACCATGCGGAACTTCAACTTCACTAGGTATTTGTTGAGCTCTCGCAGGTCGAGGATAGGCCTGAGGCCTCCCTTGGCCTTGGGGATCAGAAAGTAGCAGGAATAAAACCCCTTGCCTTTCTCGTTTTCCGGAACCGCCTCTATAGCTCCTTTGTTGAGGAGCGTCTGTACCTCCTGTCGAAGGAATTGCTCGTGAGAGGGGTCCCTGAAGAGGGACGAGGAAGGGGGGCGGGAGGGAGGAAATGATACAAACTGCAGACGGTATCCCGTCTGCACCGTGCGTAAGACCCAGCGGTCGGATGTTATTTGGGTCCACGCCTGGAGGAAAAACGAAAGGTGGTTGGAAAACGGGGGGGAAGGATCCGTGGGGGAAACTGGTACTGCGCCCTCGGGCGCACCTTTAAAACGAAGGTTTGGGTCCAGGCAGGGCTTTGGAGGAGCTCTGATTCTGCCCCCCTTGGTTCCCCGACTGTCTGCGCCTTCCATTTCTGCTGCGGTGCCTATTAAGGTCCTGCCGCTGGCGGAACTGGGGGTATGGCCGACGCTGCTGCTGTTGCTGCGGCCGGAAGGGTCTGCGTTGCGTCCCAGGCATGTGCATCCCAAGGGAGCGCATAATGACCCAATTGTCCTTAAGACTTTTCAGTCTGGGGTCTGTCTTCTCCGAGAACAGGCCCTGGCCTTCGAACGGGAGGTCCTGGATGGTGTATTGGAGCTCCGGTGGAAGGCCAGAAACCTGAAGCCAGGAGATGCGGCGCATCGTTACCCCCGAGGCGAGGATACGGGCAGCCGAGTCTGCAGCGTCCAAGGAGGCCTGCAACGAGGTACGTGCAACCTTCTTGCCCTCGTCAAGAATCGCCGCAAATTCTTGACGTGCCTCTTGTGGCAGCAGCTCTTTGAACTTGTCCGCTGCCACCCAAGAGTTAAATGCGTAGCGGCTAAGAAGGGCTTGTTGATTGGAAACCCTGAGCTGAAGGGCCCCAGCCGAATAAACCCTGCGGCCGAGGAGGTCCATACGCCTGGCCTCCTTGGATTTGGGGGCTGGGGCTTCCTGTCCGTGACGCTCCCTCTCGTTCACCGACTGCACCACCAGGGAACATGGTGTCGGGTGAATATGGAGGTACTCATAGCCCTTGGAGGGGGCCATGTACTTCCTTTCGACGCCCCTTGCAGTAGGGGGGATGGAGGCCGGTGATTGCCAGATTGTATTGGCGTTGGCCTGGATCGTCCTAATGAAGGGTAGGGTGACCCTGGTGGGAGCATCGGAGGAGAGGATGCTGACGACGGGGTCCTCGATCTCAGAGACCTCCTCAGCTTGCAGGCTCAGATTCTGTGCTACGCGCCTGAGGAGGTCCTGATGTGCCCTGAGATCTAGCGGAGGAGGGCTATTGGAGGAAGTGCTAGCCACCGCTTCATCAGGAGAAGAGAATGAGGAGACCCCTGGCAAGAAAGTGTCCAGCGGGGGGTCCGCCTCAGCCCTCGCCTCTGGCTCAGGAGGGAGACCAGGGTCCTGTTGCTTCGATCCGTCCTCCCCGTCCGGGGAGGGAGGGGGGCGAGACAACGACGCCTCCGGCGCCCTGTGCTCTGCCATTGCAGGCCTAGGAGGAAGCTGTTGGGGGCCCTGGGCTTGATGGTACGCCCAGGGTGTCCAGAACCCCCACTGCTGCAGACCCTGGTCCTGTTGCGGAGGGTCTTGGAAAAGAGCCGCTTGTCTGTCGGTGCCCAGCGCGTATACGCTGTCCGCCTGCGATGACACCGACGGCTGTCTGGAAGGCCATGGAGGGGCCGACCGCGGCTGGTAAGAGTCTCCGCGTTCCGGCACCGAAGATGTTCTCGGTGCCGGGGACCGGTACCGGGAGTCATACCGGTGCCGGGATCGGGACCGGGTTCTGTCTTGGACTCGGTGCCGGGATCTGGACTGGTACCGGCCGCTGCCTCGGTGCCGGGATCGGGACCGGGACCTGCCACCGACGCGGTGTCGGGACGTTGACCGGGACCGGGACCTGCCACCAGCTCGGTGCCGGGAGGTCGACCGGTGCGCTGATCGACGGCGGGACTGGCTCCTAGAGTCCCGGTGCCAGTATCGGCGGCTGGAACCAGACCGTGACCGTCTGGAGGCCGATCGGTGCCGCGAGTACGACCGGTACCGCCGAGGGGAGCGGTGCCGGGACTGCGAGTGGCGGCGGGATCTTGAGCGACCGTGGTGTCGGGACCTCGACCGCGAGCGTGAGTCCCGAGACGGCACCGTCATCATGGGTTTGGCCCTGGACCCCACCCGCACCGGAGGGACCGGGGGTGGAGGCTGAGTTGACTCAGTCAGGGCAATGAGGTCCCGTGCCGAGGCGAAGGTCTCTGGAGTCGATGGGACCAATAGCTCAACCCCAGATCTTATGGGGGAGCTCGGCGGGACCGGACTCGACGGACCCACCGGGCCCGGAGTCGACGGTGCCGGTAGCGCCGCGGCAGATGTCGATGCCGGGCGCTCCACTCGAGTCTGCCTGGATGGAGTTGCAGACTTCGAGGGTCTTGCTTCTGCACCCGGTGCCGGGGAAGGTCGGTGCCGGGGAGTCTTTCCGGTGCCGGTGCGATCCGGTGCCGGTGTAGAGATGACTGTCTGCAAAGCTGCCGGGTCGAGTGCCGCTTCCATGAGGAGAGTCCTAAGTCTCTGGTCTCTCTCCTTCTTTGTTCTGGGCTTAAAAGCCTTGCAAATGCGGCACTTGTCCGACCTGTGCGATTCCCCCAGGCACTTTAGACACGCGTCGTGAGGGTCGCTGGTTGGCATAGGCTTCTTACAGGCCGCACATTGCTTAAAGCCCGGCGAACCAGGCATGAGCCCGGTGCCGGGTGCCGGGAAGGGCTACGGCCCAAACCGGCTAACAACTATCTACAATATTATTTACACTATTAACTATATAACTAACTACACTTAACTACTAACTATTAACCGTAGAACAAGGAGAGCTAGGGACGTGGAGGACAGCTATGCCGCGCTCCACAGTTCCAACGACCGACACAGCGGTAAGAAGGAACTGAGGAGTGGGTGGGCCGGCAGGGGTATATATCGGGTGCCATGGCGGCGCCACTCTAGGGGGCGACCTGCCGGCCCACTGGAGTTGCTAGGGTAAAAAGTTTCCGACGAGCGTGCACACACGGCGCGCACACCTAACTGGAATGGATGTGAGCAATCACTCGAAGAAGAAAGGATGGATCCCGCACTGCTCTCCTATGCTCTGATAACTGTCATTAAGACATCGCGGATGTTAATTGTTAAGTTCCCAACTGAAGAAGACTTCCAATTGCCTGACATGCTGTGTGATATGGATAGGAGCAATTAGATTGCTTTTGGCATTCACAGAACAGCTGCAGAGGATGGACCATCTCGGGAAAGAAGCACTGAATGGTGGGATCGTATAATCATGCAGGTGTACGATGACGAGCAGTGGCTACAGAACTTTTGGATGTGGAAAGTGTGGAAAGTCTGGAACTGTGTGTGGAGCTTGTCCCGGCATTGTGGCACAAGGACACCAGAATGAGAGCTGCCCTATCAGCAGAGAAACATGTGGCAATCACTGTGTGGAAGCTGGCGACTCCAGACTGCTACCAGTCAGTCATGAATCGATTTGGATTCAGGAAGTCAACTGTTGGTGCTGCGTTAATGCAAGTGTGCAGGGCAGTTCATCACATCCTGCTACGAAGGAAAATGTGTGTGAAATAGTGGATGGCTTTGCAGAAATGGGTTTCCCTAACTGTGGAGGTGCAATAGATGGCACACATTCCAATTTTGGCACCAGACCACCTTGCAACGGAGTACATCAATAGGAAGGAGTACTTCTCCATGGTGTTGCAGGCGCTTGTGGATCACCATGGGCGTTTCACTGATATCAACGCAGGGTGATCCAGGAAGGTGCATCATGCAAGCATCTTCAGGAACACTGGCCTGTATAGAAAGCTACAAGCAGGGACCTTCTTTCCAGAAGATTACAATGGAGGATACTGAAATGCCAGTAGTGATCCTGGGAGACCCAGCGTATCCCTTACAGCTGTGACTCATGAAACCTTACACAGGAAACCTGGATAGCATTAAGGAGTGGTTCAACAGGCTGAGTAGATGCCGGATGACAGTGGAATGTGCCTTTGGCAGATTAAAGGCACGCTGGTGATGCCTTTATGGCAGGTTAGACCTCAATGAGGATAATATTCCCACGGTTAAAGCTGTGTGTTGTACGTTGCATAATCTTTGTGAAGCTAAGGGTGAAAGGTCTGCTCAGGAGTGGAATATTGAGGCAGACCACTTGGCTGCTTATTTTGAGAAGCCAGATACAAGAGCTATCAGATGGGCACAGATGGGGACAATTCAAATCAGGGAGGCTTTGAGGCAACACTTTGAAAAGGAGAACCAGTAATGTATAGCTCTGTGATTGGAACTGCAATGTTACATTACATGTAGTTTTCCTAGGAAGCAATGGTGATATTTGGGGCCTTACATTCCAGTAAGCAGATGATTAAACTGCCTGTATATGTATTGGTAGTGCCTGCAATCTCAATTTGTAGGAAACAAATAAAGATGAGTTGCCATTAAAAAACTTTGTTTTTATTGCACAAGAAACAACTCAAACACACACAAAGATACTTGGTGGGAAAGAGGTACCAGGCAAGGGCAGACTTTCAGAGCTGTGTGTAGGTCCAGGTATCATTGTGAAAGCTGTCCAAGGGGGTGGAGTGAAGACGAAACCGAGAAGTCCCAGCAAATGGAAAGGACTGTGCAGGTGAAGTTGGGAGGGGCATAGAAAAGAGTTCTGAATGTGCTGCAGGGGAGGGCAGGCATGCGTCTGCTCAGTCTACAGCATTATTAAGGACTTCAGCATCTGCATTTGCTCCTCCATTACTTTAATCATCCACTCAGTTGTGTCCTTAACAAACTCCTGATTTTCTTTTCTGTCCTGCCTTTTGGATTCCCTCCACTCCTTGCGTTCCCTTTTCTCCGGATTGAAGAAGTGCAGTACCTCCCAGAACATGTCTTCTTTGCTCCGTCCTGGGCACTTTCTTATCTGGTGGAGACACTTGGCCGGTGTTCCTGAAGGCCACATCTGATGAAGCACAAGGAACAATGTGCAGAAGCATGATTGTTAAATTCATGCACAGCATTGAAATATTTCAGTAAAATACACCTTTTGTAACATAACAATCACTTTCTTATTGACCCTTGGCAAGCACACATCTCTGCAAACACCCACAGCATGGTGAGTGTTGACTGGAGGGAGGGGCGCTCTACATAGGGACAAGCGCACTCTGCAAGGGTTGCGGTGCAGCCGACTAGGAAAAAAGTTATAAAATTCTCCCACACTTTTCCATAGGTGGGGGTCATTGTAGCAGACATCTCACTGCTGAGGGTAAGCAGGGAAGCGAGGATACATCTGCTACATGCCTGTGGCTTCCACCCTGGTCCCTGTGCTGCTCGCCTGTGTGCCGCTTTGTTACCTGCATAAGTGATTGCCAAATGGCATGGGAAAGTTTCATATAATGGAGGAAGCAACAAAGCAGCTCTGCCCAGGAACCTTTGACAGAGGATTGCTGAGTACCTCCAGGAAACTTTCCTAGAGATCTCTCTGGAGGATTCCTGTGAGATCTCAGTGTGCATCAATACCATGTTCTGCCGTACTGATTAGCTACACAGGGAAATGTCCAGCTCACAGAAACACGGCCAGCCTTCCAAATTTCTATGCCCTGAACCCACCTCCATACTACACAGACCACAGCCACCTATCAGGCTTCTCCTCTCCTGCTTCTTGCTGTCTGGAGAGCAACTGTTGAGACTGGCTAAACACCTCCAGAGTGGTGAACAGTTCCTGGTTGCCTGCCCAACCAGCCAACCCCGCCAGGAGCTCCACATCCTCATCTAATCCACTTCTTCATCAATGACTTTGTCCTCTGGGTTGGGTCCTCTTTCCACTGCCTCCAGGCCCACCAAAGTATTCATGGGGCTCTTGGTGGTGGAGATGGAGTCACCACTGAAGATAACATCCAGCTCCTTACAGAACTGGCAGGTCTTAGGTGCAGCACCGGAGCAACGGTTTGCCTCCCTCGCCTTATGGTATGCCTGCCTCAGCTCCTTTATCTTTGCTCTGCACTGCAGCATGTCCCGATCATAGCCCTTTTCACACAAGCCTCAAGAGAAATCTGCCCGTAGGTATAAAAACTCCTATGGTTCATGTGCAGCTGGGACTGCACAGCCTCCTCTCCCCATATACTGAGCAGATCCAGCAGCTCTGCAGTGCTCTAAGCTCTAAGAAAGATGCAATGGGACCTCTCCATGCCGAGCCAACAAGAAATGGAATTTCAAAAATTCCTGCGGCTTCTAAGGGGAAGGGGCAGATGGTTGTTTAATCTGGCTGCAGGGCAGTTGAGTTCAAACTGCTGACCAGAGCAGTCAGGATGGGCATTATGGGACATCTCTTAGAGGCCAATTAATCAAGTGCGGTGTCTACACTGGCACTTTATCAATAAAAATTTTGCACTAAAAGCTTTATGTCTCTTGTCAGGGCGGTTTAATTTTGTCGCCAAAACAGGGCTTTTGCCACCAAAGGTCCCATTGCAGTGTGTATACGTCCATTGTTTTGTCAGTAAAAGCTGCCTTTTATCGACAAAACTTTGTAGTGTAGACAAGGCCTGAGATTGTTAAAGGAGCCTAAAGGAATTAGGCATCAACCATGGGGGAGCTGACAAAAGAGATGGCCCAATGTTAGGGTGATAGCCTAGGCCTCAAGAGAACAGGGTTCAATTCCCTTCTCTACCACAGACTTCCTGTATGACTGTGGGCAAGTCACATAGCCTCTCTGTGCCTCAGTTCCCCATCTGTAAAATGGGGATAGCAATGGGTGTTATGGGATAAATACGTTAAGGCTGGTGGTGTGCTCAGCTGCTGTATAATTACCTAGGACAGATGGACTGAATTTCAACAATAGTGCATGGTCTGACTCTCCTGTTCGATTTTGTTTTGCAGCATGGCCAGTGATGGTAACAAGACACTTCATGGCATGATGGTTCTCAAGCATGCAGGTGCCTTACTTCTCTAAGCTTTTCTCATAAGAACTTCTAATTATTATTATGCATTAGTATTGCTCAAAGGCCCCAGTCACTATTTGTATAATTGGACCACTCGGTGCAGCAGAAATAGGTCACTCACAGGACTGCAGGCTGGAAATTTGCTGCTTTATTTAACTGCATCACAAAAGAGTGTGTGGGGGGGTGGGGAGGACACTTCCACTGACTAAAATGGGAAGTAAAGAAAGGGTGAACCAGGGCTCCATCACATAATACGTTGGGAAACCCAGTTAACCTTCCCATGACCACTTTACTACAAGTATCAGGACCCCATTGAGTTAGATGTTGAACAAACATGTATCCAGGCATGGTCTGCCCCAAAGGGCTTGAAACTTAAATAGACAAAAGGGATACAGTGTGTGGGTGGAGTGATTGGAGAGACAGGCACTCGGCACCTTAGCCTCAGGTCTTCGGGGATTTTTATGGGATGGGTGGGGGAGAAGAAGGGATTGTTGGAATGGGAGGAGCAGGGAACAGGATAAAGAAGAAGACCAAGGGCCTGATTCAAAGCCCATTGAAGTAAATGGAAAAACTCCCATTGATTTCAGTGAGCTTTGGATCAGGCCCAAGGAGCCAAATGGGCAGAAAGTGAGGTTGAAGAGCTATGGTCTGTAGCGGCAGAAGAGGATCAGGATGAAAGGGGTCCAACAACCAATAGTAATATAGCAAATATGGAGGGAAGGGAGAATTCCAGAGGCCAATTGTCAGAGCTGAGTGAGTGATGACATCAAGAAGCTGCCACAGCTCTTCCCTGTGGAGAGAGAGGGAGAGGAGTTCACCAGCCCTGTGCCCCAGCTCTCAGGCCCAAGAGGAGAGGCTCATGGAGATGACATATGCTGTGAGACCTCAACCACAGCTGGTGCTGGTTGGCTGCTCCTGGGGAACGAGCCCCTAGGGCCTCTGCATGTCACCATCTACTCACTGCAATTTCCTCCTAGCTCCTGCTGTTGTACAAGGAGAGGCCGCTTGGTCCAGTGAGTTTTTACTTCTCTCTATGACTAACCATCCTCTAAACAGAAGCGCGTTTGGTTCTCTATGGCACCTTTCATACTCACGAAGAAATGAGTTAACAATGAAGGGAGCTGATAGTTAGATTAATAAACCAAGGCTGAAATTACCCAATAATGCACATGTGAAGAGGCTGCATGGTCTGATGGTTAGAATATAATCTGGGGAGCTAGGTTACTCCTAGCTCTGCAACTGACTTTCTGGCTGACTCTGGGAAGGTCACTTCACTGCTCTGTGACAACTGTAAAAAACAGGCATTGAACTACTTATTTCAATAGTGAAGTGTTAATTCATTAAGCTGTAAACACTTTGAGTTCTTGAATGAAAGGTGGCACAAATCGACAAAGTATGCTTTTAAATGTCCACCTTAGCCTCTGAAATTATCAGCCTGTCAATCCATGGGCTGCAATGTTGTTAAAATCCCAGCTCCACAATAAACTGGAGAATTTGCCATTTAAAATAATAATTATTAATAATAAATTAATAATAAACATTATCATCCTGGGACCATGACACAAAGGTCTGCACATTTTAAGGCTTTTGTTTGGCTGCAAAACTCATCCATGCTTTTTATATTTTGCTAGGTTCTTCCAATGCAATTTATGAGATCATCATGGTGTCTATCAGTGGAAGTATGTTACTGTTGGCTGTGATTGTTATTGCAGTGAAAGTTCTCAGAAAGTAAGTATTACCACTTTATCCAGTCAGTGTTACTAAGGATGTTTAAGGAAGCCAGTTAAAGTCCTGCAGATATAAAATGCAATGCTCCACTATGCACTGGGCAAAGGCAGGATTTGGGGAGCCCATGCTCAGAGTTTGCCAACACCGTGGAGCATAACTTCATAGAGCCTCCTGTGCCCTCATGCAAGAGTGTTTGAAAAAAAGCTGGTTGAAAAACTTTGTGTGAGAAAATTTTTACTTAAAATAATTGTTTTTGTTTTTGTTTTCTCGTTTTTGTTGAATTTTTTTCTCAGAAATGTATTGGGTTTTTATTGTTGAATAACAGAAAACCCAGAAAACAATTTTGTTGAATATAGCTGAAAAATTTTGGTGTTTTCAGGATTTTTTCTATTTTCCACAGAAATGTTCATTTAAATATATATTTTTAAAAGCTGTTTTCTTTCTAGAAAAAAACCCAAAACAAAACAAAACCAAAAAAATCAACCTTTTCAAACCAAAAACTTTGACCATCTTTAGGTTGGACAGGAGAGGGGTGGAGCCAGTGAGTCTGTTATTATACTATGAGTAGAAAAATATAAGAGAAACAGCATTGTTGATGGTCATATCCAGAATCATATGGAAACCAGAGATGTCACAAGATTTCTTCCTTTCCTAAAATATGCAGTTCACTGTTGCATGTTCTTATTCACTGAAGTTAGAAATACTATGCATTAGATTGTGGAAGTGTCCAAGCCCACCAAAATTAGACTTATCTAGTAGCTAATGTTTATTTTGTTCTATTTTTATTGTTCCAGGCAAGGTAAATGTTGCTGTTCTTCCAACGATCCTAGTACAACTGAGGTGGTTCTGGCAAATGTTACAATGAAGTACAACAGTGGTGACAAGATTTCAACAGTGGATTTTACTGGTCCTGCGTGTATAAATTACTTCTCAGAACAGGAAGCTCTACCCAAGGAGCTTTCCCAGCTCTGAAAATAAATTGTCCAGTTGAGAGCTACCTTACTCTTCATTCATATCCTCTAGTACACCCCCTGACACCTCACCAAAGCAATGATGACACCATGGTTTCCCCCAACAGTGAAGTTTTCATTTGGAGAGAAAAATGCATGGAAAGCTCTGGGGTATACATGAGCAAAGTGAAGTCTGTTCCTTGCTTAACACAGGCCATCTTCATTTCCTTTATCGTAAGGGCAAAATGTTGAGACATTGGAATGTGAACCTGCAACATTCCAGGATTGAAAAATGCAGATTGTTTTCAGTGATGAAGAACAGATTCCAACTTTCTTTGTGATATATATATGTATGTGTATATGTATGTACAGTATCTCTGTCAATAGCTGTATAAATAGAAGTATAAAAATATTATTGAAGGAAACCCAGGGATGGATCATTCCCTCCCCAAATGGAAAATGCAAGCTCTCCTTTGCTGAACTTTCACTCACTCTCTAGAGGTGTCTACTAGGGTTCAATTTGTCGAAGTGCTGCAGAACTTTGGGATTTGGGGACCTGGCTTCACTTTGTAGTATTAGTTCCTGTAGGATTTCTGTGCAGAACTCTGGCTTGGTGTTAATACAGTATTCGCTTTAGCTAGTTAGCCACCAGAGCTGCACTTGAATTGCCACAGAGGGACCCAGGCAATGGCAGCAGGTCTTCTTCAGGACTCTAGTACTGCTGGAGACAGCAGGAGGATAGGAACTATGCAGATGTCTCCTGCACCTTAGACCTTGGAGATCACTTCCTTCTGGTCCCAGTCTGAAGGCCTTAGCTCTGGCTGGCAAATTCTGTCGAGATCTATTCCCTTCCCCCTTCAGCAAGACATTTCACAGAAAAATATGCAAAGGGAACTTTTCGAAATTTTCCTGACCCTCCACAAAGGTTCTCCTTCCTTCTGACTCCCATGCATTATTCCCACACTTTTGAGCCACATTCTAAATCTCCTATGTATAGTTTCTCATTGACCATAGCTGGGCCAATTTGTTGTTGTGCTTTCAGACATCAGTACCTCCATGGATTGCTTTAGTGCAGTCAGGTATTGCCAGACCATCTATTTTTTTAATTTGTCTGTATTTATTATTCTAATGTGATATGCTCTATTAATCTTTAAACTGATCCCTGTGACCTCTAGTGTACAAATGAACTATGCTCCCAGTTAATAAAGCTTTGTCTGAGATGGTATGACACCAGCTTGTTAAGGATGAAATATCTATGAGGTCTCTATCCGGGTGGTAGTTACAAGGAGCTAGATTAATTCCTGAGCTGACACAGAGACTTTAGTGGTCAAGTGGAGCCCTTGGCCCAGGCTAAGGTAGTCCTATCTTGTGTTCCTGCCTAACTGGCTTCTCTGTGTGTCACTGCAGGGGTGAAGGATGCCCCAGGCACATCCCTTCCCACTATGGCCTGCCGGCAACACATACCCTAGGCCTGGGAAGGTGGGCTCTTGAGGAGATGGCACAGAGAACCTTTGCAGAAGTATTTGCACAAAGGGTCTTATCATGCCCAGGACCCCGAAGGCCTGTGCATACTCACAGAGAAAAGTATTAATTACGCATTGACAGCATCTCGCCCTTTGTGTGGCTGTAACCATCAGCGTCAGTGACTACAGCACGCTCCTTCGTCTATGATCATTTCCGTGGCTCAAATTCAATGTGTGGAACTAGTGACACCAGGGTACATGTTTATTTGCCCCCTATACTGTTCCTCACACCTTTTTGTCAACTGCTGCAAATGGACCATTTTGATTACCATTTCAAAAAGTTTTTTTCTCTCCTGCTGGTAATAGCTCACCTTAACTGATCACTCTCGTTAGAGTGTGTATGGTAACACTTATTGTTTCATGTTCTCTGTGTGTATATATATGTATCTTCCTACTGTATTTTCCACTGTATGCATCTGATGAAGTGGGCTGTAGCCCACGAAAGCTTATGCTCAAATACATTTGTTAGTCTCTGAGGTGCCACAAGTACTCCTGTTCTTTTTTCAGGGTACATTGCTTTGTCCAAACTGGAGGCCTCATCCCCAGCATAATCATCTCATGGAAGAACGAACAAAATGTTTTCAAATTGTACATTTCCACACATCCCAGCCCCTGTGGAGATCAAGATGGATAGTAACAAAACCTAGGGTTTAGTTTACCTTTCCATGCCCTCATCTGCATGGTGTGAAGCCCCCATTTGGGGGTGTTGCTGTGGGCAGCCATTAGCTGGGGAAGCCCTCACAACATGGCTCCAGTGGAACCATTCTACCAGGAGGGCACTGGAGATGCAGAACTTCAGCAAGTTAGCATAAGGCTTGATGCCTATGAACTTTGAATAGAGAAACTTTGCACAGATAAACAGCTACTGAAAAACCCCAAGTATTTGGGGAGCTGAAAACAGAGTTTAAGGGGAAGTTCTGACCACAGGTACATGAGTCAAACACAGACATGTCCTGGCAACAAGCTGACGTACATAACAGGTAGATGAGATACATCTAAGGCTACCCTGCTTGCTTGCCTATATATCTTTTCTTATAAATTTCTTATTTTCTTATGGGTTTCATTATTTGTTCTATTATAATAGATTTATATTAGAGTATATTTTGGCTGTAACACAAGGGACCTGCAGGCCACATCCTATATGTTGAGCTAAGGCAGAGTTAGCATACATATATTTGAGACCTTTCACCTAGATAGATGGTGATGAGCAAAAGGATAATGTCTCTGTATGGCCGTGACCTTTAACATAGAGGATGTGTTAAAGAGGCTGGCACAGGGGCTTCCTAAATTCATTCCCTTTTAAACTTAACAGGTACACCACAACCTGGAACTTGGAAAGAACCAAAATAACCAGTTAGGACAGAAATAACAAATGTGATACCAAATCGCAATAGGGCCATGGTAACGAATTGACTTGTATGATAATAAGTTGAGATCATTGATATACTAACCTACAGGAAAAAGACACTCCAACGTTAGTAAGGTGAGGAAATACAAATAAGGAAATGGGGGGAAATTCCCTACTGAATATGCATCAAACATAGCGGCAACAACATAACATGTTATAAAAGTGGCATCCCAGCCAAGGGGCGGTAGGAGAGAGAGTTGTAGTCCTTGGGAGGTGCCAGAATGATGGCCACTGGTGATGATGGGGACAAGATGACTTCCTGAGGTCTCTTCCAACCCTAATCTTCTATGATTCTATGAACCTAACTCTCCCAGGCTGCAGATTGTGCAGATTATTTCTAGTCCCACCTTCACAGACAGGGAGAACAACTGATCACCACCATCTTCTTTATAACATCCATTAACATTCTTGCAGATTCTTATCAGGTCTTTTTTAGGTATTATATCACAAATTCTAAACCTTCTCATATCTCTGAGATAGCATTTTTAGAAATATTTGCCTTCAAACTTGGTCACTATTTGTTTTATATATATATATATAATGTTCAGAGAAGGTGACTGTCATAAAAGTATTTGAGAAAGAAAAACTCAAAAAGCTGACAGCACAAATAGATTAAGAGGCCGATTCCACTTCCAATAAAGTCAAAGAAAAGACTTCTTTTGCATTCAATCGGCTTTGAATCAGGCCATAGGAAAGGATTAGATAGCACAGGTGTGAGAAGATACATTTTAAGGAGTAATTAATACGTAAAATGAAACCTAAACCAATTTCCCAATACTAATTTCCCCCTACTGTTACTCACACCTCCTTGTCAACTGTCTGAAACGGGCCACTCTCATTACCACATCAAAAGTTATTTTTCCTCCCTTGGTATTCTGATGTCAATTGATTTGTCTCGTTAGACTGATCTCACACTTGGTAAGGCAAATTACATCTTTTCCTGTATTTATACCTGCTCCGGTATTTTCCATTCCATGCATCTGATGAATTGGGTTCTAGCCCATGAAAGCTTATGCCCAAATAAATTTGTTAGTCTCTAAGGTGCCACAAAGACTCCTCATCGATTTTGCTGATACAGGCTAAACGGCTACCACTCTGAAACCTGATAAAATGGATGCTATCAAAGGACCCAATCCTGAAAGGTGCTGAATGCCTCCTGAAAGGTGCTAACACCATCAACACTCACTGCATTGTATTCTGTAAACTTCTGACACTACAGAATAATAAATGAAGCTAAAATCATGGAGAAGTATCAGGACTTCAAAATACTTCTCCAGCCGGAGTGGTAAGCCTTTGGCATTTGTAAAGTGGTCTCAAACTCTCCTTTATGATGATTGACTACACTCTTCAGATGGTACCACAGAAATGTACTGTGATGAAAGGTAACATTCCCATTGAGTCAAAAATATGTTTTCCTCTTTAATGCAAGCAACCCTGGTTTTCTTTTCAACCACAGTAATGTGATGATTCAAAGATAAGACTTGTGTGGTTGTTA
Organism: Gopherus flavomarginatus; assembly: GCF_025201925.1. Taxonomy (NCBI): domain Eukaryota; kingdom Metazoa; phylum Chordata; order Testudines; family Testudinidae; genus Gopherus; species Gopherus flavomarginatus. Next base: position 14,319,168 of record NC_066619.1, on the reverse strand, counting down.
AGTTGCCATAATGGATCTTAGAAAGATGAAAATCATGTCAAATTTATGCGAGATTTACAGATGCTGCTCTGTGGAAATACATCTTATTTATAGGGTAAAAATATCAAGCCATAACTTGTATTCTTATTTTTAAAAACCTATTTTTGTAGTACCATACTTCACTGAGGTTAGTATTTATTTATAAGTTGGGTTTCACAGGGATATAACACAGGAAATGGTTTTTGTTGACAATGGTTATTAGAAAATACTTTTGACCCTTGATATTTATCTGTATGTCATTATAGAATCGTTACCAGGATGCTATAAGTTATAGCTGAATACAGAAGGCGCTCCCATTCTAGACCACTATATTCCAGTACTTGTAATTATATGAAAAATAGTAATGACCCTTTGGGCTGAATTTTTTTCTGCCTAAAGTTGATTTTTTTTTTTTAGTGGAAAGTTTAGCAAAATTAAAATTGGCTATATTTTATTTATAGAAGCATGAGAAATAGCTGTTTTTCATGCTTAAAAATATTCGAAAACTTTTGTTTTGCCTTGGATAACTAAAATTGTTTTGTTTTAAAATTTTAAACTTGCAGTTCTCAGTGAGGATTGTTGGTGAACCAAGTTCAAAAAATCTAGCTGACAAACAAATAAGTTATATTTAAGGCCTCAATCCTGCAAATTTGCTTATGTTTACTCAATTGAATAATCATATTGACTTCAATGAGATTGTTAATGTGTACAATTAAACACATCCAAAAGTGTTTGCAGGAGCAGGGCTGAAATTTGGAAAGATTTTAGCCTATGAGACAGGAAAAACCCATGCTTAAAATTAAGCATGGATTTAAATCCCATTCAGGACCAGCTCTACTGTTTTTGCTGCCCCAAGAAGCAGCGCACTGAATTGCCACTGCGGACTGCCAGGGCAGTCCATGTGCCACTGGGCGGCTCGCGCGCTTCCACAGTGGCGGCAATTCGGCGGCAGCTTCTATCTTCAGCTGGAAGACAGAAGCTGCGCCGCCGCAGACAGCTGAACATAGAAGATGCTGCCGAATTGCCGCCGCCACGGAAACAAGCGTGCCATCCTAATGGACCACGGACTGCCCCCACCGTCCGCAGTGGCAATTCGGCGCGCTGCTTGGGGGCAAAAACACACATACTGCCACCTCTTACAGATTGCCGCCCCAAGCACCTGCTTGGCATGCTGGTGCCTGGAGCCGGCCCTGTGTCATTGACTTCAATAGGAGTAAAGATCATGCTTAATTGTTTTTCTGAATTAGAATTACTTATGATCCAGGGCTTTAACTGGCAAACATTTGTATTACTGATTTCTTTCTGCAACCTGCACCTCAGCCTCCCATTCTCCTATTCCAAATGTGACAAATTTTCCATTGTTAATAAAAAGAATTTACAGAAAGAAAAAGTTAATAGCATATGATATTCTACACTTTTAGACAAATGGTGATCTCTTTTGTTTTCAGTTCCATCTGGTAATCTATTAATATTAAATTAATATCATGATTATTTAAATCCACAAAACTATACCTTGGACTAAAGTGCTGTACCAAAGATTGAGGTGTTTTCAGGAAATAAAGCTGAGGGAACTGAGAAATAGTCTCTGTGGCTGGCATACAGCCTGAAAATTCTGTAAGTATCTATTGAACATACCTGTACTGACTCCATCCCTGTAGTAACTGATCACTTCACAACCATTAACGAATGTATCCTCACAACGTATCTGTAAGACAGGGAGGTACTTGCCTCTATTATACAGAGATGCAAGTGACTTGCCCACGATCACATAGAGAATCTATGATAGGGAAAAGAATAGAATCCATGTTGCCTGAGTTCCAGTCAAATACGTTAAGCACAAAACCACTACGCCTATCAAAACAAAATGACTACAGCAACTATCAAAATGCAGTGATTATGCAAATCATTGTGCTCTGATTGGGTAATAAAAGCTATCAACCATTTAGACTTAAGGGATTTGCATACTGTATGATTACTGAGAAATAAAAGTACTGTGATTATGCAAACAGAACTCCTCAGCCAATAAGACTGAAGGATGCAAGAGAGAAAAATTTGTACATTTACACACCAATAACTACACAGTATCCCTGAGCACCAGTTATTATTATTTTTTGCTATTTGTATTACAGTCGTGCCCAGAGGCCCCAGTTAGTATAATATAAAATATAATTGTTTTATTTTGGAGTCTGTTAGAAATCTTGACTCCTGCGGACATTATATTTTGGATAGACAACGATTAGGATCTGAACTGATTTTTTAATTTCCTACTAGTGAAAACATTTAAATAAACAAAAATTAAAATTAAATAAACCCACAGATATTATGCATCAAATTAAATATAAATAGCATGATTACAATATTTAGAATTTATACAGTATTTAATATTTTCATAGGACTTCACTAAAATTTATTGATTAATGCATGAACACTAATTAAGACATACTTTCTCTAACCAATTTAAGTGCACTCTAAGCCCCATTCTTGCATTCCGTGCACACTCAGAATTGCCACTGGCTACAACAGGATGTAAAAGGAATGCAGAATTATTCCCCTACTACCTTTATCCAGTTCTCTAGAACACCTGAGGCCTCATCAGGATGGTGCTGTGTGTGCAGCTTGCCCATAAGAACAGCTATACTGGGTCAGACCAAAGGTCAATCTAGCCCAGTATCCAGTCAATATAGGGTGATCAGGTGTCTGGTTTTCGACCAGAACGCTTGGTCGAAAAGGGATCCTGGTGGCTTTGGTCAGCACTGCTGACTGGGCCGTTGACTGTCTGGTTGGCGGCACTGCGCAGAGGGAATGGCAGGCTCCCTGCTAGCCATCAAGCCACACGGCTCCTGGGAAGCAGATGGCACGTCCCCCCTCTAGCTTCTACACATAGGGGCAATCTAGGGGTGCCGCACCCTGCAGCCGCCCCAAGCACTGACCCCGCAGCTCCCATTGGCTGGGAACTGCGGCCAATGGGAGTTGCAGGGGCAGTGCCTGTGGATAGGGCAGCATGCAGGGACACCTGGCAGTGCCTCCGCGTAGGAGCTGGGGGGGGACATGCCGCTGCTTCCGGGAGCTGGTTGAGGTAAATGCTGCCCGGAGTTTGCACCCATGACCTCCTCCCTGGCCCCAACCCCCTGCCCTGATCCCCCTTGTGCCCTCAAAACACCTCGATCCCAGGCTGGAGCACCCTCCTGCACCCCAACCCCCTCATTTCCAGCCACTCCCCAGAGCCTGCACTCCCAGTCGGAGCCCTCACACACACCTCCACCTCAACTCTCTGCTTCAGCCCTGATCCCCCTCCTACACTCTGAACCCCTTAGCCCCAGCCTAGAGCCTCCTTCTGCACCCCAAATCCCTCATCCCTGGCCACCTCCAGACCATGCATCCCCAGTCGGGGCCCTCACCCCCTCCTGCAATCTAACCCTCTGAGCCAGCCCAGTGAAAATGAGCAAGTGAGTGAGAGTGGGGAGAGTGAGTGACAGAAGGAGAGCGGGATGGAGTGTGCAGGGGACAGGGCCTCAGAGGTGGGGTGGGGCCTCGGAGGAGGAGCAGGCCAGGGGGGCAGGGCAAGGGTATTTGGTTTTGTGCCAGTAGAAAGCTGGCAACCCTAGGCCAATGCCAGGTGCTTCAGAGAGAATGAGCAGAACAGATAATCCAGTCCCGGAGTGCAGGAGGGAGGGCGGTGTGCAGCCCCAGCCTCCCCAGCTCCAGAGCGCAGGAAGGCAGGTGACACATGTCCCCAGCCTCAGAACACTGTGAGGCTGCTGCTGGCCTCAGAGCCGGGAGAACTACTGGAGTTCAGCAGCATGCAGGGAGCATCACGGCAGGGTGGTGGGGTCACGCCTGGCTATTTGGGGAGGCAACGCCTACCTCCGCCTATGCAAACCGACCCCCATGCACACAACTATGGCCCATGTGACATCCTCAGGGCCAGACAGGTAGTATATATATTGTGCGAATGTGGCCCACATAACACATTCAGAGCTGCATATGCGGCCCACAATGGTAACTAGGTTGAGACCCACTGCTTCAGAGCATGGTTTTGCATCCCTGTCCATCCTGGCTACTAGCCATTGATGGACCTATCCTCCATGAACTTACCTAGTCTTTTTTTCTAACCCTGTTACAGTCTTGGCCTTCACATCATCTGGCAAGAAGTTCCACAGGTTGACTGTGCACTGTGTGAGGAAATACATCTTTTTGTTTGTTTTAAACCAGCTACCTACTAATTTCATTTGGTGACCTCTGGTTCTTGCGTGATGAGGAGTAAATAACACTTCCTTATTTACTTTCTCCACACCAGTCATGATTATATAGACCTCTACCATATCCCCCCTTAGTCCTCTCTTTTCCCAGCTGAAAAGTCCCAGTCTTATTAATCTCTCCTCATATGGAAGTTGTTCCATACCCCTAATCATTTTTGTTGCCCTTTTCTGTTCCTTTTCCAATTCTAATATATCTTTTTTGAGATGCGGAGACCAGATCTGCACACAGTATTCAAGATTTGGCTGTACCACGGATTTATATAGAAGCAATATATTATTTTCTGTCTTATTATCTATTCCTTTCCTAATGATTCCCAACATTCTGTTATCACATTCCACACCATCACTGGAGATTTTTAAGAGCAGGTTAGACAAACACCTGTCAGAGATGGTCAAGATCAGGGGTCGGCAACCTTTCAGAAGTGGTGTGCCGAGTCTTCATTTATTCACTCTAATTTAAGGTTTCGTGTGCCAGTAATACATTTTAACGTTTTTAGGTCGCTATAAGTCTATATTATATAACTAAACTATTGTCGTATGTAAAGTAAACAAGGTTTTTTAAATGTTTAAGAAACTTTATTTAAAATTAAATTAAAATGCAGATCTTACCCGTTGGGTGCAGCGGTTCTTAACCTTGGGTGCACACACCCCTTGGGGGTGCGAGAGGCCCTTTCTGGGGGGGGGGTGTGAGACATGCGAGATACTTTTAGAAGGAAAATCATGGAGAACACAAATAAGCACACTTTGCTTCCTCGAACCTATGTCGTTATCAACATTACACAAGCAAGTGTGAAAAATCGGGACATGGGGTAGGGCAATAGGCACCTATATAAGACAAAGCCCTTCATATGGCGCCTGTCCCTATAAAACCAGGACATCTGGTCACCCTCTGACTGACAGACAGATGTGGCAAATCGCGGCCTCCCTGCCATGAGGGCGCCTTTGAGGCAGAGCCAGGCTCCGTCTATCCCGCCTCAAGCACAGCAGCCTGTCCCCTCAGCAACGTGGGCTTCCCTGCCCCCCGAGGGCGCGCTCAACCCAGCCCAGCCCGCCAGCTACTCCACCCCTCAGCCCGCGGCGGCTCCCGGCCCCGCTCCGCCCCGCGCGCGGCGCGCTCCCCGCCCAGCCCTGCCACGTCCCGGCCCCGCCCCGGCGGCGGGCTGAGCGCGCGCGGAGGCCGCGGCGGGGGGCGGCGGCAGCCATGGCCTTCACCCTGTACTCGCTGCTGCAGGCCGCGCTGCTGTTCGTCAACGCCATCGCCGTGCTGCACGAGGAGCGCTTCCTCCGCAACGGTGAGCGGCCCCGCACCCCGGCTCGCGGAGACCCCCCCCCCCCTCCGCCCCTCGGGGCGTGGGGTCCGAGCCGCCCCCCGCTGCCCGTGTGGGGCCGAGAGGGGTCGCCGCCTCCCCCAGCTGCCGGCGGGCGCCTCCCTTGCTTGCCCCTGGGGGACCCTGCCCAGGCCTTGCTGCACGGGAGGCCGGGGATCGTTTCCTCCCCCGGCGCGCTGGGGCATCTCCGGTCTCTTCCCATCAGCGCCGTGCCGAGCCCGCGGGGGGAGCGACCGGCCGGGCCTGCCCTGGCGGTTCCCCTTCCCCGGGTGCTACCGCCGGTGTTCGCCCGCCCTGCCCGCTAGCCAGGCGGGCCGGGAAGGGGTTGGCACGCTGGGGGGGCGCCGGGGCTCAGCTGAGGGCATGTCCCTGCCGGGAAGTGCCGCTGTGTTAACGTGCAGGGGAGTTGTAGCGCTGCCAGGCTCCAGGTGGGTGAGGCGATATCTTTTATTGGACCGATATTACTGCGTGGGGTATTTAAGGCTACAGTTATCAGGCAGGATGCCATGACGTCTGCAGTCTGACTTGCAGAGACCACCGTGATATTGGGGCACTGCCACCGCCCGCTGCGGGGGACCCTGCTCAAGCAACCCAGTCACCAGGGGTGGTGGCTGGGGGACCCTGCAACTGACCTGCTGCTGCCAGTTGGGCCCCCCCCCCCCGAGCTACCTAGCTGCCATGGGTGGCGAGGACACCCTGGAGCTCCCAGCTGCTGTGGAGCTCTCAGCCCCCATGGGTGGTGGGGACCCTGGAATTCTCCAGCCCGCTGTGGTGGTGGTTGGAGCTGGAGTTCTTCAGACACCACTGGTGGCAGGGGATCCCTCCTCAGCACCCAATTACCCCAGCTCCCCAGTAGCAGGAGGACCCAGAGCTCTCCAGCTGGCACAGGTGGCTGAGGGACGCTGGAGATCCCCAGCTGGGGCGGTGGGGCCCCTGCAGGTCCCAGTCCTGCAGGTGGTGGAGGATCTCCCCCCCACCCAAGCTCCCACTTCCCAGTAGTGGCGGCAGAAGGACCCGGAGCTCCTCAGTTGCGGTAGGGGGATCCCGGCAGCTGCTGGGCGGGCGGCGGGGGGGATTCTTCCTCCAGCTGCTCAGCCACTGGGCAGTGGTGGGGGCCGCAGCTCACAGCCACTGGGGCAGGATGCTGGATCCTCCTCCCTCCCCATTTTGTCAGGGATGCTTTTAGTAAAAGTCAGGGACAGGTCATGGCTTCCATGAATTTTTATTTATTGCTTGTGACCTGTCCACGACTTTTGCTAAAAATATCCATGACAAAATCGTAGCTTTATGTATAATGCATTATAGTGTGTGTTAACTATTGCTGTGTTAGACTGGATCTAGCTCTCGGCACATGTCTAGATTAAGAAAATAGATCACGTTTAAAAAGCATGTTAGCTACCATGCTCTGAATCATTAGTGTAGACAGGGTTTAACACCTTTAAAAATGTTAACTGGTCATGGTCAACCTTAGGGAAGGAATAATAGGTTTTTAAACAGGATCTGTTGGCCTACTCTAGATGGAGGCCATGATGTAAACACGGCCTGTTGTGTTTAAAGTTGTTAGATGGTATGTTTATGACCAGCTAATGCAATTGTAAACACAGCAGACCTTGTCTACACTGAATGCTTTAAATTACATATAAACAAGTGTTTTAAAAAAATAAGCCCTAACTGTAAATCATGTTAAGGAAACCTGTTGTACAAATGGAAGCCAAGACTAGTCTTGTTAAGGGATGTTATGCCCTCATGCTCCCCAATACTCAGTCTCCCTTGTTGAACAAAATATTCCTGATAAATATTTTTGACATCCTGCATTGTGAAAGCTTCAAGTTATTCAAAATTAAGGCATGCAAACAGTAAAAACGTGATACCTTTTATAGATATCAAAGGGAATTGATATAAAAGGTCTGGGAGGCATCATGAATCTAAGCAACTTCAGATATATTACTACTTTGCATTTGGTCATGTGATTGCCTCTCATCATGCTCTTGTCCGAGTGCTGGAGAATGGAATGTGTACAGGAGTCTTTTAGCTATGTATTATTATGAATTGGTTTCTTCTATTAAATGGCCAGTAATATTGAAGTATCCAGCAAACTAGGTAGTTTTGTTTGACTCCAGGAATGATCTGAAATTAAATGGTATATTTCTCTTAGATAAATTCTGAGATTCCTGAGGTGCTGGAATGTTGTGTGCAATAAACTTAGTTTATCAGATCTTCCAGTTTCTCACCCAATCCAAAGGCCAGAGTCTCCATTCCTGCTATAGGTGGAATTCCTATTGAAATCTGTGGGAGTTATCTGTACAGGGGATTTGTAGGATTGATATAATCCCTTGTAATTATCTGGCAGTGGGCAGCATTACAGGTTCTGTAAATAATATGAAATGTAGCCTTTGTACTTTCAAACTGTTCATGTATCCAAGCATGTTTCTTATCATGTATTTGGTATAATAAAAGTATGTAACCATTAGGAAGAACCCATTGTTAGTAGTTCCCAACCTTGATGTGTGGGAGATGCACCTGGCCCTCAGTATGCTTGATAGTGTTGTTTTTGTCCATTCTCTCTCCCTTCTTCCCATCTGGTTTCTCTGTTTTGTCTTCTCTCTCTTTTTTTATATTTATTTTTTGCATTTTAAGTTTTTTATTTTTGTTCCCAGTATCTTGCTCCAAGATCTCTCCTCCATTTCTCTGCCTCTTTCTCTCCTTTGCCTCTATGTAAAACCCAAGTCTCTAAATCGCAACTTAGATTTGTACTGTACTAGACAAAAGAGCATCCATCCCAAGCTCTGAACACCCTTGACAAACATTTACCATACATCTCATAAAATAAATAAGACTCCAGGAATTTGTTGGGTATAGCATTTTCCCGTGACGGGCCAAACTGAGATTATTGGTAGGAATGCTGGTGGCTTCCCTTCTCTGCTCTTCCGCAGTGGATTCATGCGTGGGACACAATCGGTTGGGGCCACTTTGTGCTCTGCTGGGATCACGGAACAAGCATTCTGCGTAGGTCCTTGCCCAAAGAGAAGAAGCCAGGCATAGCAATTCCAGACTGGATCAAACCAGTCGTCTGTCTACTCCAGTATCCTGACAGTGACAGTGAACAGACCAGATTTGTGACCCTTCTTATAAAGGAAGCCTCTTATGGATAATTATGTAATAACCAGTCCCTAAAGGGAAAGTTTCTTCCAAACCCCCATCAGTGTTTGGTTTAGATCCTGAAGCATAAGGAGATTCCTTAGTAAGAAAAAAGTCCTGTCCTTTCTAATTTAACTGTGGATCTTCTCATCTATATAGCTGTTTAATACTTAAAAAAAAAATGAATAACTCTTGCTAAGATCTTGACCTCAAGGATTTCTCGTGGCAATGGGTTCCAGTGGTTGTGATGTGTATTTTTAAATTCTTTTATAAGTTTTAAATTTGTTGCCTGTTAATTTTATTCATTCACCCCTTGTTTTTGTATTGCATGAAATGGTAAATCTGTAACAACCGGTTTACTTTCTTTTTGCAACTGATTGTTTTGTTTACTTCAGAGGTACCTCCTTTTATTTGTCTCCTCTCCAAACTAAAGAGACCTATTCATTTCAAACTTTGTTCATATGGAAGTATTTCATACCTCAGTTATTTATGTCAAATGTCTCTAAACCCTCTCTGTTTCTGCTTTATCTTTTTTCTTTGTGAGTGACTGACTCCAGGTCAGGGTATACCATTTATTTATCTAATAGTATTATTATAGTTTCAGTATTTTTTTCTATGGCATTCTTTATATGTTCTAACACCTTGTTTGTTTTTTAAATACTACTACATGTTGAGCAGGGTTTTTTATTACGCTATCCCCAATGATACACAGAACTTTTTTCTTAGTGGCTACTTCATTTAGAATCCAGCTATAAGAGCTGTTCAGATTATTCCTTCCAATGGGCATTGCCTTGCATTTGTCAACACTTAATTTAATCTGTCATTGTGCTATGCATTTGTCTAACTCTGAGTCCCTCATGGACATTTGTAGTCCTGACTAATTTAGCCTTGTCCTCTGAAAATTTGGCTGTCTTGCTCTTCACCCTTTTCTCCAGTTCATTAACATATGTATTATAAAACATTAGTCCTACTGTGGAACCTTGGGGTACAATTATTCCTCCTCTTTGTTTTCTGTCTCCTAGCCAGTTGAGTCCTTGATGGGACTTCATTGCTAACCCCAAGATTACTCAGTTTCCTCAATAGCCTCTTGTGAGTGTTGTCAAAGGGTTTTTTTTTGAAGTCCAAATACATTGTCAATCAGTTCTCCTTTATCCACTTCTTACACCTCTGTGAATTGAAGTAGGTTAAATAGGCACTTTTCCTCCACTATTATGTTCATTTAGGGTATGTCTACATCTACAATTTTGCAGCGCTGGTTGTTACAGCTGTATTAGTACAGCTGTATAGGGCCAGCGCTGCAGAGTGGCCACACTTACAGCAACCAGCGCTGCAAGTGGTGTTAGATGTGGCCACACTGCAGCGCTGTTGAGCGGCTTGCAGGGGGGTTCGGGGAACGCGAGAGCAAACCGCGGGGAAGCAGGTCTCCTTCCCCGCGGTTTGCTCTCGCGTTCCCCGAACCCCCCCGCAAGCAGGTCTCCTTCCCCGCGGTTTGCTCTCGCGTTCCCCGAACCCCCCCAGCAAGCAGGTCTCCTTCCCCGCGGTTTGCTCTCGCGTTCTCCTGACCCCCCCAGCAAGCAGGTCTCCTTCCCCGCGGTTTGCAGGGGGGTTCGGGGAACGAGACCTGCTTGCTGGGGGGGTTCGGGGAACGCGAGAGCAAACCGCGGGGAAGGAGACCTGCTTGCTGGGGGGGTTCGGGGAACGCGAGAGCAAACCGCGGGGAAGGAGACCTGCTTGCGGGGGGGTTCGGGGAACGCGAGAGCAAACCGCGGGGAAGGATACCTGCTTGATTACCAGAGAGGCTTCCTCAGGTATGCTGGGATACCTGCTTATTCCACGGAGGTCAAGAAAAACGCTGGTGAGTGTCTACACCTGATGACCAGCGCTGGATCCTCTACACCCGAGGTTCGACCGGGTGTACGGCCAGCGCTGCAAACAGAGAGTTGCAGCGCTGGTAATGCCCTGCAGATGTGTACACCTCCTAAGTTGCAGCGCTGCAACCCCTTCACCAGCGCTGCAACTTTGTGGTGTAGACAAGGCCTTAGCTGTTTTATAATTCTCTTTCCAGTAGATTTACCTGGTCCTGAAGTAAGGCTTACTGGTCTGAAATCTGATTTCATCATGTTAGGACTTTACTAGTGGCTGAAAGTAATCTTTTTTTCAAGATAGATCACTTTCTGATATTGCTAATAACATAAGTGTATGATTTTTCAATACAGTTTAACCATCTTTGTGTTATACAGTTGGCTGGGGAACAGACCAAGGGATTGGTGGATTCGGAGAAGAACCAGGAATTAAAGCACAGCTAATGAACCTTATTCGATCTGTGCGAACAGTCATGAGGGGTAAGATGAAAAGAAGAGTTTAGTTAGGTACTTACTATGTATTTTTAATTAACCAGGCCCAGGCACCTGAATTAGGTACAGGCTTCATTTGACCCCTGTTCCAGCTTATCACACCTCACCCCTTGGCTATCAGTTTTACTCATTATTTTCAATCCGGTCTCTCCAATCCTCTCCCTAAGCTACTCAATGAAAAATGCATGGCTCATCCTTCTGATTGACTCTTAAGGGGGAAGCTGCAGGTCACATGATTAATGGCCATGTATGGCACCCAAGGCTTGATTCAGCGGAAAATACCCACTGTCTTCCAAGCCACACAGACTTGTAATGTTGACTCTGCAGCAGGCCATCCTATCCATACGAGTGTTCAGCCTATCATAAAAGCAATTGTCTCCCCCCCCCCCCTTTCCTGTGCCCCAAAACACAAAAAACGCAACAGCTCTGTGATGGAAAGCTGTGCAACTGTCTCAGGGAAAGGAGAGCTTATGTGATTTTTTTCCTTCCATACTTCATAAACTGTGACTGACCACCCTTCATTGTGATAGCTGGAATTATTGTATCTCTATCCTCTGTATAAAATTGCCTTTAAAAAGGGGTGTGGTAGGAGCAGGTCCAGTTTACTCACCAACTGCAAGAGCTGACTCCACCATGATGAGCTGGACTCTTCATTTCCTCCTTCTCCTCCCCTCTCTCCAATTCTCTTCTCATCTTCCTCAGATCTGGTTTGGAAATGGGGCTTTGGGAGTCAGGGAATCAACAGGCAACAAAAAGGGCTGTGTGACTGACTTCAGCTCTTTCAATGACTTTTCAGTCATTGGGAAAAGAAGCTGCCTGGCTGTTAGTGTCATGAGTTTTGTCTAACAACATATATGGCAACAGGATGACATCAGCTAGTTCCTAGAAAGAAGGCATTTGTAGAATTCTGGGCTAGTAAGGGGATACTTACTCCTCCAAATAGAAAGTAGCCTATATCACTAGACCACAAAAGACCTGGACATTTTTTGTAGGCCAACATCCACCAAGATTGTGTTCTGCATGGTCACACAGGAATCTTGATATTCCAGAATAGTAGCAGTGAGAATTAGCAATTCTTCACTGACCTGACTCTCAATTCTTACTTAAAGCATCATAATTCAGTTGATACACATACGAAATGTGAATGGTGAGTGAAATCACAGTAATTTCTAGCAGTCTTAAATGTAAGTGGGGCCTGGATGGCTCAGGAGAATGTTCATGAAAATACAGGACTCCTTCACTTGTAGTTTACTGGTACATGTCCAGTCCATGTTGATAGTAGCTAGAGGCTATCATCTGATGGCTGTTAGGCAACATACCTTAAATACAGCATGTATTTCTGTTTCGTATTTTGTTCTTTGTATCTTGGGCTGTTGGCCCTGGAACATTTCACAGACTCTCAATTTGCATAACCAAATTAAATTTTAAAAAAGCAATAATGGGTATTTTCCAGGCTCAATGATCATATGCCATTCTGTGTCTGTCCAGTGTAAAAAGAGAATGTCCTTCATTTTCTGTTTTTGTTTTTTCCCCACAGTGCCATTAATAGCAGTGAACTCGATTACAATTGTGTTGCTCTTGCTATTTGGTTGAAGACCATCTGTTGAAAATGAGTTTTTGAACATCAGAAGTGGAGAGGCTACCCACCACCACCACTCTGAGTTTATTGGATCCAGCATGGCTTAGTTGTCAAACCTGACATTCAATTTAAAATAATAAAAACACAATTTCTATTTATCTTATTTCTTAATGTTCACTTGCAGTTTCATTACACAAGATAATGTGATCAATGCAACAGTGCTGTAAATACATTGGACTGCAAAAAGCTTTACTGCTGATGGTTAATAGCACCAACTGTTACAGTGTGTTGTAATATATTGTAATGATTAGAAAAGTGCACCCTTTTAACAAATGTCTTGTCACTCAGGGATGAATTTCCTTCCAGTACACTTTGGTTTATTTTTATTTAAAAAATAAGTTGTCAAGTTTTCAGTTTCATAGTTATTAACACAGTATTATATAGACACCAGTTTGGCTATTAAGATGTGTTAGAATTTTGGGAACAGATATTTTTTACTTTTTGGTGGATGATGGTGGGTGAAATCCTGGCTATGACAAACTCTTCCTGTCTTCAACAGAGCAAGGATTTCACCCATGGTATATATATATTTTCTCAAACCAATGACATTTAAGCTAATGGCAAACAAAGTGTTTTGAAAATATGTGCAATAGCTATGCAAAATCAGAACTGTATGTGCCTAAGGCGAGGAAACCGTGTAACTGAGTGTTAAAATTTAGATTAGCAGCAAGTGAAGTACTCACTAGTATTTGTCATTGTTTTGTCAAGGATCTCTTAAAGTATTTGCTAAATATATGTGTAGTAAGTAGTATGTCTGCAGTGGTGATCTGTAGCAGTGTTTGTATTCTAAACTGTTTTGGATAATATTGGAGGAAAATACTGCAACCCTTTTTCAAATGCAGTTTAAAAAAAAACCCCACACAACAGCAACAAACTTCAGAGTCAGTGATGTTACCTCTGGGGGGTGGGGGGTTGTGGTTTTTTTGGGTTTTTTTAAGTACTCTGTTATTCAAAGTGAAACACTGCAGTCCTTACTCAGGCAAAATTCCTAATTCAGTATAGATCTTGTCTGGACTCAAGACTGCAGGATCAGGTTTGGTGTTATGTAGTAAGTTTGAATTCAAGAAGACTGATTTTTTTTGTACCTTTTTAGAGAAGCCAAACTTCTGTTTAGCTTTTCCCATTTGCTAGAGTGTGACCCAAATTCTTTTAGCTTATTTTTAAAGTGGGGAAGAAAGAGGACTGGAGAAACCTGGTAGTTATATTGTTTTTAGAACAGTTTACGTTTAGTTTATCACCTCTTCCTCTGTCATTGACTCCAGGTAAAATAATTTTTTTATACAAGGATAAATTTGCAAAACAGCATGTGAATGAGTTTGGTGATCTTCCGTTGCAGGATCTTACAGAAGCAGAGTTTATTTAGAACGATAGATTTTTTTTCAGTGAACATTTGTAAATAAATTTGAATTTCTAAACTAAGCACTCTCTTTCATAACTCACTCTCCATAAAGTGGAAGGATCTCAAACCAACCTGTAGCCTGTTTTGGGTACTGAAAATATTTATTTTTTATTTACTGTCGTCCATCCTGAAGGTTCATAAAGTACTTGCTTCTACCACCACTGAAATACAAAAAGAACGAGGAGTACTTATGGCACCTTAGAGAAAATAAATTTGTTAGTCTCTAAGGTGCCACAAGTACTCCTCGTTCTTTTTGCTGATACAGACTAACACGGCTATCACTCAACACTGAAATACAGTTTCCTCTCTGTGAGGGCAGTAGCCAGTCCAATGCCAGCCAGGTGCATGACAGTAGGGGAATGGAATTTTTGGCCAGAGTGGGATCAGTTCCTGCTGGAGTATTTTGGAAATTCCAGAGTAGGGAGAATAAATTTTTTTAAAGAGATCAGCTGAGACCTTAAAAAACAATTACACATGTATCAAGGAGGTTTTTTGATTATTAAAGTAATTTTATACATATCTTCCTTCACTAATGTAAAGTGGATGACACTGGTGGGTGACAACAATGCAAGACTCCCTACACAGCACTACCACTCTGTCAGTTGAGGCTACCATAACAGGGAGCTCATGCAGAGTTGTCATTTCAAATGTATATTTGGATCTTAATGTAGAGGTAAGTCATACTTTGGCCCTAAATGGGTTCCAAGTGTCACCTGCATATCACTACATATATGTCCTTTATTGACTCAGATTGTTACAGAACCCTAATTTTAATTAAAAAAAAATTTCAAGCCTCAGCAGTATTTAAAGTGTAGGGAAAGGAACTGCTGCTCCCCCCACCTCCCAAAAACGTTTTTAATGCCTCTCACTCAAGGCATAGTTTCCAGTCTGAGAGTAAACATTAACCTCAAAGTAGGTGATTAGATATCCTACAATGAAAAAAACATGAAAGTAAGTGTAGCTACTTAAGAATGAAGTTAACTTCCTGTTATGTACCTGATCTTGTGCCAACTGAAGTCAATCAAAAGACTCCATTTGATTTCAGTGGAGCTTAATGAGGTTCTTTGAGCTTGGATTTTTTTTTTTAAATATAGCATTTCCTCCTCCCTCTTCAGTTTCCTCATCAGAAATTGATCTTCCCAAAATGTCACATGCATTATCTTATCCCACAATAGAGCTTTTTCTGAAAAGTTAGGGAGTTTTGAAAACTGTTTACAAAGAGCAATGTTTAAGCTATCAACATACACATTTATAAAACACAGACTTGCTGCTGAGTACAGCTGGATGTTACGGCAACTGTTGGGTTGAGCCAGAAATGGGGGTTCTTCTGGGGACTATGAGATAAGGAAATTATTCAAGACAGAAGGCTATAGATGAAGGGATGGTGGGTTGGGAGGGATATGGACTTGGGTGCACATGAGGCCCAGTCTGTGAACTGAGGGGTCTTGGGGGAGGAAGGAGAAAGGGAGGTGGTGGTGCAGACAAACAAGGTGGTATTGGAGGAAGCTGTAGTGTACTAAGTATATCAAAGGGGGTGGCAGGGTGCTGGGAGGCATAAGGAGTTATGGAAATAAGACATGGAAGGGGGGTTCAAAAGATGGGGGGTGGTTTGGCAGGGGTGTGTAGGAAGCCAGGGTGAGACATGATGGAGGTATACACCAGGTATAACTATACTATGCACACCCACAAGGCTGCGGTGGTTTGGCCATGTCATCAGGCTACCCAGTGGCAGAAGCACAAGGTATGGTTTAGATTGGATTCCACCTGCAGGGAAGAGAAAGCATGGAGGACAAAGAATGACAAACTGCAGGATGATTGAAAAGGATGCTTCCATCATGGAAACAATTTACAACAGAATCAAACAAGACAGCAATGGGCAAACAGTTTGCCTCATGTGCCATTAGGCACAGGAGAGTCTAAGTCCAGTACATATACAGATTTGAGCAACTCTGCAGGAGGCCCACTTTGATAGGCCTCATAATATCTATTGATGCAAAGATCCCCTCTTGCAGATTTTACAGGCCAATCCAATTTAAACTTCTGATGCTTATTCAAAAACCAAACCAAACACCAGGGGAATTGCTAAACTAAATACTTTGTTGAAGAGAATGGTGAAACTGTGTTTTAGAGTTCAGCTAGCCCTGAAAAATAACCATATGTAATATGGAACAGATTGTTATAATGGGGACAGTGCTTAATTGTTCTACATGTCCACTGCTGGTAGGACAAGAAGTAATCAGCTTAGTTTGCAGCAAGGAAGAATTAAGTTAGATATTAGGAAAATCTAACTATACAGGTAGTTAAGTACTAGAACAGATTAGATAGGGAAATTGTGGAAGCCTTGTTATTGAAGGTTTTTAAGAACAGGTTAGACAAATGTGTATCAGGCATGGTCTAGGTATACTTACCCTGCCTCAGTGTGGGTGACCAGGCTCGATGACCTCTTGAGGTCCACTCCAGCCCTACATTTCTGTGATGAAAGTGCTCATGAAAATGGAGACTGCTAGTTCCTGAGCAGACCCATTGAACATGTGAAAGCACAACAGTCAACAGAGAGAAACGCATGATGGAACCTGCTGCTCATATGATCTTCACTATCATATGAGAATGCTCCTGGGCTGGCACAGTAGCCCTGCAAGGTAGGGCTGTTGTCTCTTCTGGCCACAATGCTATATCAGAGTGCTCTAAATGGCTACAGCCTTATCAGCTGTGACCTGTCATATTTGCAGATTGCACCACCCCCACGAGATTGCCCTTAGCAGTGCAGCCTGGCATGCTGTCCCGTCTGTGGATTGCAGACCATGCAAGGACTCCTACTCTCCGTAGGCTGCACCCCACCTGAGACTGGCATTGGCTGTGCAGCACGCCATCCTCAGACCCATGATCTATACATTCCGGGACGTAAAGCTGTCTCTCCAAGTGCCTGTCTGTAATACCAAATTCCGTGGGGGGGGGACTGCATTTTTAATACAGGAATATCAGTCATGGAGCCTCAAAACTACATGCTGCGAAAATCTCTCACATAGCTTTGGTCTTTGGAAAAAAAACAGGCGTTTGGAGTGGGCAGCCGCTCAGAGCCCACGAGGACCCCATAGCGCAAGGACAGGTAGGTCCGGGGCACAGTACGGTTCACTCTCCCCTCCCTCTCCGGGGCAGGTGCTCGGCTAGAGTCAGGTGAGTTGGGCAGTTGTGTGGCAAGGGAGCTAAGATGGGGATACCCTGAGAAACCTGTCCTCCCCCACTCCCGAGAATGGACCGGTCCAAATCTCGCTGACTCTACGGAGAAGGCGGGACCAACTGCATGATAAAGGGTGAGGAGGAGAAAGCCGCAATCGTACCTTACACTGTCTGTGTGTCACCCCCCGCTCCCCCGCGGGAGAATGGACCCTCTGCGGTGAGAGGACGGTACCATTTCCATGGCGGGGAGGGGCGTCCTCAGCCCTCACGCTGCCACTTCTCACTTGGTGCATATGGGAGAGGCTGAGTCTCCATTGCCCTCTTGCCTTTGCCTCGTATCCGGGGTGTCAGGCTGGGGAGCCGGGCCCTGAGGGGTGGGGTTTGTCAGTGCCCACCCCGGGGGCGGGGCACTACCACAGGGCCCTGCCCAGGCCTCCTAGGGGTGACCTGGTCTCCTCCCATGTGGGGAGTTTAGCTGAGGGCCTTGATTTCCCAGAGTGCATTGGTAAGCCCCATTGGGGGTCCCTTGGTAACACACCCCATGCGAGCTGCCTCTTGGCAGACCCATAGCCTGTCTAGCCTGTGACAGGTCCTGCACTGGACAGTTATGGACTAACCTGCCCATAGCATCACTTCCTTCCTCACCCCAGGTGGAAGTGGGTGGCTTGTGCCCTGGAGCATGAGGATTCACCGCTCGCTCCCTCTTCCTGGGATTTATTTCCTGTAATGTAACCATTGTCTGCACAAATTGACCTGTGTGATCAGTGGTGACCCCCTGCAATGTAAGGAGAGAAAGGACATATGGTTGGTAAAATAAATGCAGCTTAGAGCTTATTGCACCATGGGGTGTTTTAATTGCAGTACAAGATCATTAGTAGCATAATACACACTGGTCTCAGAGGGTATTGTCTTTTGCAGAATCATTGCTGAAATATATGGGATAACGTAGCTCATGTATGGACTGGATGCAATAGGCATCAAGTAAGGGGCATCTTTTAAAATAAGGGGTGCATAGTCAAACTAATATTATATTGTTTTAATCACCTGCTTTATTTATGGCACTATACCATATATATGTATTACAGTGTACAATCCCTTGTATGATTATTACAAAATGGAGGCAGGAGAGGCCAGCTTCCAGTATATTGATACACAATGTGGGATGTTAAGTAGCAAATAATAGAGAGTGGTCAGCACAAAATGATAATTATGAATCATCCTAGAACTGTAGCTGACACTGTATAATATATTGAGCGCTTAAAGAAGATAAAGTCATTGCAGAGAAACTAAATGGATTCTTTGCTTCAGTCTTCATGGCTGAGGATGTTAGGGAGATTCCCAAACCTGAGCTGGCTTTTGTAGGTGACAAATCTGAGGAACTGTCATAGACTGAAGTGTCACTAGAGGAGGTTTTGGAATTAATTGATAAACTCAACATTAACAAGTCACCGGGACCAGATAGCATTCACCCAAGAGTTCTGAAAGAACTCAGATGTGAAGTTGCGGAACTAATAACTAAGGTTTGTAACCTGTCCTTTAAATCGGCTTCGGTACCCAATGACTGGAAGTTAGCTAATGTAACGCCAATATTTAAAAAGGGCTCTAGAGGTGATCCCGTAATTACAGACCGGTAAGTCTAACGTCGGTACCGGGCAAATTAGTCGAAACAATAGTTAAGAATAAAATTGACAGACACATAGAAAAACAAAAACTGTTGAGCAATAGTCAGCATGGTTTTTGTAAAGGGAAATCATGTCTTACTAATCTATTAGAGTTCTTTGAAGGGGTAAACAAACATGTGGACAAGGGGGATCCAATGGACATAGTGTACTTAGATTTCCAGAAAGCTTTTGACAAGGTCCCTTACCAAAGGCTCTTATGTAAATTAAGCTGTCATGGGATAAAAGGGAAGGTCCTTTCATGGATTGAGAACAGGTTAAAAAACAGGGAACAAAGGGTAGGAATTAATGGTAAATTCTCAGAATGGAGAGGGGTAACTAGTGGTGTTCCCCAAGGGTCAGTCCTAGGACCAATTCTATTCAATTTATTCATAAATGATCTGGAGAAAGGGGTAAACAGTGAGGTGGCAAAGTTTGCAGATGATACTAAACTACTCAAGATAGTTAAGACCAAAGCAGATTGTGAAGAACTTCAAAAAGATCTCACAAAACTAAGTGATTGGGCAACAAAATGGCAAATGAAATTTAATGTGGATAAATGTAAAGTAATGCACATTGGAAAAAATAACCCCAACTATACATACAATATGTTGGGGGCTAATTTAGCTACAATGAGTCAAGAAAAAGATCTTGGCGTCATCGTGGATAGTTCTCTGAAGATGTCCACGCAGTGTGCAGAGGCGGTCAAAAAAGCAAACAGGATGTTAGGAATCATTAAAGGGGATAGAGAATAAGACTGAGAATATATTATTGCCCTTATATAAATCCATGGTACGCCCACATCTCCAATACTGTGTACAGATGTGGTCTCCTC
This sequence comes from Gopherus flavomarginatus, assembly GCF_025201925.1. Taxonomy (NCBI): domain Eukaryota; kingdom Metazoa; phylum Chordata; order Testudines; family Testudinidae; genus Gopherus; species Gopherus flavomarginatus. The sequence continues at coordinate 14,299,363 of NC_066619.1, read as the reverse complement.
ACCTCAGAAAAGATATTCTAGCACTAGAAAAGGTTCAGAAAAGGGCAACTAAAATGATTAGGGGTTTGGAGAGGGTCCCATATGAGGAAAGATTAAAGAGGCTAGGCCTCTTCAGCTTGGAAAAGAGGAGACTAAGGGGGGATATGATAGAGGTATATAAAATCATGAGTGATGTTGAGAAAGTGGATAAAGAAAAGTTATTTACTTATTCCTATAATACAAGAACTAGGGGTCACCAAATGAAATTAATAGGTAGCAGGTTTAAAACAAATAAAAGGAAGTTCTTCTTCACACAGCGCACAGTCAACTTGTGGAACTCCTTACCTGAGGAGGTTGTGAAGGCTAGGACTATAACAATGTTTAAAAGGGAACTGGATAAATTCATGGTGGCTAAGTCCATAAATGGCTATTAGCCAGGAAGGGTAAAGAATGGTGTCCCTAGCCTCTGTTCATCAGAGGATGGAGATGGATGGCAGGAGAGAGATCACTTGATCATTGCTTGTTAGCTTCACTCCCTCTGGGGCACCTGGCATTGGCCACTGTCGGTAGACAGATACTGGGCTAGATGGACCTTTGGTCTGACCCAGTATGGCCGTTCTTATGTTCTTATGTTCCTCATTGACAGTATGCTGCAGTGAATGGTTGCTGTATTAAAACTGAAGCTGGCCAGATAGGAATTTATCATAGAAATTTTTATTGATGAATGAAATCCCTGAGCATTGACCCAATGTAATGCCGAGTGGCCTACTCAGCTATGAGGCAGTGGCAGAACTGTGTTTAGTTTTACTTATTTAATATATGTTTTATTTCTTTGATGCTTATATGATTAGGCTTTTCTGTATGTTTGACATATGAAGCTGAACAGTGCTCTGTTATATCTAATGTAAGGTGGAAAGGGTGGTTTTGTTCAAGAGCACTAAAATACCCATCAAATCCTGTGACAGGCATAGAGATTTACATACTCATGTATTACATATTTTACTATCCTAAATGGGAGAATAGGGGAGAAACCGTGTTTCATCCCCTAGTCTCTGAAATAGCAGATTGTCTTTAGAGAGGCAGAACATGAATACGGTTCACTGGGTGGATGCTGAAAAAGGAGAGGGAAGGATATGTCTTTCTCTACCGTTCTCCAGTCTATTACATTAAGCCATTTGCTGTATAAGTGAGTGAGCATTAATGCCTGGATTTCAAAGTACCATAGGATTGACTGGATTTTGAATTTTATTCTTAAATCACTCCACTTTTAGGCTACATTGAAAGGAGTTCTGTATATAACCAAGTTTGTTAATTACGGGGAAAGCTTGCTCTCAGCGTAGCCTGAGTAAATGGGCTGCATACAGAGGAGTCAGTAGGGATCAGAGGTGAGGGGATAAGGTATTCCCTCCCACCCATCTGGCCTTGAAGCTGCAGCGTAGCCACTGTCTCAGCTGCTGCAGCTGTTCATATGAACACCACATGCTTACTGTGCAGGCATGAGGTTTGGCTGGTGAATTCATGTAAGCAGGACTGGTGGATCTGCTTTTCTGTCCCCCCATATCCCTTAAAACCTCCTGTGCTAGGGTTCAGGGTCCTCATGGAAAACAACTCTGTGGCATTTAGGTAGTGTGAAGCCATGCTGGTTCCATTGTATTCAGGGCATTTGGGCCAGAAGATTTGACCCTTGGAGAAGGTCTTGAATTACCCTCAGATCCCTCTTTATAACAAAATTGCCAAAGTTCCCTAACTAGCTCTGCCAATGTAGTCATTTATCATCAGTTTTTTTTATCACAGAAGTTTGGCCTTCATAGTATCAGACTTATTTTTAAGATATGCATAATCTTCCATGATACCATTTACCAGTATGTATTAAAGAAAATGTAGGCAGATCTGTAGAATTTTCCTAGTACATTAGACTTCAGGTTCATGAATGATTTGATCTCAATTAAAGAGAAATGTTCCTTCATATGAATTGATAAAAATCTTCTGATAAAAGATTTAAAATCTGCTAAGGCAGGTACCGGTCATGCTGTTCAATACTGTGCCAAATTTTTAATGTACGGTGATCAAAACAGATCAACAGAAAATACTGCTTAAAATCTAGAGATAGCAGACTGTGCCAGTAGGCAATTTGGGACAACTGGCTGAGCAAAATTGTTCAAAGAGCAGGAGACACAGTTCAAAGGGGTATCTGAACTAAGGATATATTAATGACTAGTACTAGTTTCTGCAGATGATTCTTCTGCTGCCACATGTGACTTGCCGACAAGTCTTAAAAAGAGAATTCTTGTTCCTCCACCCTTCTATGTACCCCTGGAATGCTGCTTTCTATTTTAGGCCGAGTGTTCTGCACTTGTTTGTATCACACAGAAGTGTTCTGATGTAAGATTGTTTGACTGTTGCCTCACAAAATGAGGGTCCTGACCCTACTGGGTGCTGAGTACCCTCAGCTCTCATTGACTTCCAGACTGGCACGCTGCAAGCCTGTTTTTTGCCAGCTGTTTTGGGACCCAATCCTGTCAGTCTTCACTTGCTTTGTGGCTTGGCATGCTAGATAGGGTTTGGGACTAGGAATTAGGCAATCTGGATTCTATTGTTGGCTCAGTCACCAATTCACTGTTTGACCTTAGGCAAATCCCTTAGCCTGTTTGTGCCCGTGTTTTCCCATCTGCAAAATGGGAATAATACTCCTTTTTGTAAAACATTTTGAGCTCTATAGAATTGTAAGTGTTACATAATTGCTGAGTACTGTGTATTTTCATGCGAGTAATGCACTAAAGTCAGTGAGACTACTTAAATGAGCAAAGATTTGCAAGATGAGGCCTCCATCCAGCAATATCATACCTAAAAATCTTCTTCCCTATGGTCTTAGTTGCTTAGAAAATTTTTAGTCACTCAGATAAAAGTCCTTAAAAACAAATAGCACCTGATTTCCATATATAGCGTCTTTGAGAAAATACCACCCTATCAATTATGTATTTTTTTTAACACTGCTGTTTATTTCTCTATCTAAAGGGGCCCATTTAATACTAGGAGTAATGTTCTGAGGAATACCAGGCATGGCACAAATGAGACGCTTAACAGAGTTCCTCATTTTTATCGTCCATTGTCTCCTTACCAGTTTTTTGTTTCATTTATTCCCCCCCACCCCCCCGGGGAATGAAGGATGGCAGCTCGGCGCGTGCTGAAAGCAGTCTTGGTGGATCTCAGTGGCACACTTCACATTGAGGACTCAGCTGTGCCGGGCTCACAGGAAGCTCTTAAAAGGCAAGTTATCCCTCCCATGTTTCTCTGAAAGACAAAAGTGCATGTAAGTGCTGGTTTTATACGGATACCTCATTAGCTGAATGGCTTTCCTGGAGCTTGTGCCTCATCTTCCTGATGTACATAAGCAAATATACGCATGTGGCCCTATTCCATTCTCAGTTACATTGGACTGACTCCGTAGGAACTTCACTGGAGTTACAGTGATATAAATTTAGAATAACTGGGGGAAGATTTTGGCTCATAGGGTATTCTTTGGGGAGCCTACATTTAATTTGGCCTTTCTGCTTAGTTTTTGCTTCATTTTATTATCGCTCTTTTTTAAAAAAATTGTTCAGCGATGCAAAAAGCCCAACTTTCGAGCACATTAATTTACCATGCTATGGAAATGTTCGATAATCTTTCCCCTCTTTTCTAAGAATGTCAGAATGTTAATTAATCCTTCTAGCACTCCTGGTAGGTAGAGCCATTATCTCCAAACACTCAGATGAGTGAGATATAAATACCTGTCTGTAAAATTGCACTGTTCTTATGGCCATGTTGATCCTAGGATATTAGAGACAAGATAGGTGAAGTAATATCTTTTATTGAACCAACTTCTGTTGGTGAAAGAGACAAGCTTGTGAGCAACACAGAGCTCTTCAGGTCTTTTATTCCGGTGTATGTTCTCTATTCCTGCATTAATGACCTGGAGGTAGGAGTAGAACCCAGGGGTCTTGTTGCCATCTGCTAACTGCTAGAGAATGCTTCCTCCTGGAAAACAGATCCTAGAAAATATGGGGAGAAACCACCAACGTTAAGAAAATGATTGAATTGATTAAGAGATGACATCTCGAATGATGCAGAAGTAGTGACCTGAGTAGGGTGAAGATTTAAGGCCCTGATTCTGGAAGGACTTACACACATGCTTAACTTTATGCATAGCTTTGTGAATAGTCCTATTGTTTTCAGTGAGATTACTTGTAAAGTGTAAGGTTAAGCATGGGTCTTTGCAGGATCAGGGCCTATATATGTACCTGTGGTTTCTGAATTAGACACTTGTAGTGCTAAACCACTAGCTGGAGGGAAAACTCACATAGGGATCAGGAAACGCCTGAGTTTCTTTTCACTAACACTGGTGGAGACAATTGCCTCTTAAACCTATAGAATGAAAGGGAATGAGACCCACTAATCCCCCAGAAATCCTGTGGCAACATGGGTCCTGGTTGGCCACTGCGCCATGCTGCACCTGTGCTCAGGGAAAACCTGTGGTAGATGATGTCAAGGGGATCAGTATTATCTTCCATGGGGAAATCCCTATAGATTGGAAGGGGAGTGGTGCCATAGAGATCAACTAGGCTCCTCCCAGATTCTGTGTACACCTCTAGATCTTCAGTCCCTGAGAGGGAGAGTAGTGAAGGGGCTCGTGTGGGATAAGGAGATGGGGAACTATTTTACCACACAGCCTCTGCTTCTCTCCTACTTTCTGTATCATCTCCGCCTGGTTTCTACTGGGATTTGCTCAGCCAGGTACTGTACTGGCCTGGGTCAGTATGAGAAGGGGGAAGGTGGGAGGGGAAGAAGGTGTATTGCTCCTATAAATCATATTCTAGTGCATGCCCTGCCTGTACCTGGGACAGCAGCCCTGGAAAGAAGGTCAGTCATTTTCACTGCAAAGAACAGCCAGGTTTTTTTACTTGGAGACTTAAAGAAATATCCCCAGGTATTGCTATTCCCAAAAGAAGCTGTAGCAATTGGCACACAGCCCATTCTGTGAACAAGTGAGTAGTGAGTGACAAAGCAGCGCACAAACCCCAAATTGGTTGTGAGTCCTGTGCCTAGATTTCACCAACCAAGTATCAGGTGTGAACTCCTGAAGCACTATAACAGCCTAACCATGGAGTCACGGACAGTCCCCATGGCCATTCTGAGCTACCTTGCTAGCTAGGCAAGCCTGCCTTTGTGCTAGATGGTCCCTTACACCAAAAATATTTAGGTCACTTCCAGTCACAAAGAAACAGTTGTACCTCAGATCTCAAACCAAAGGCAACGCGTGTAGCCAATTCTATAATAAACTAACTAAAGAAGTATTAACTAAGAAAAATAAATGAGTTATTTACTACTCCTGGGGGAATGCTGTGCCAAAAAATTAAAAATTCTGCACACAAGATTTTAAAATTCTGCATATTTTATTTGTCAAAGTAACACAATATAATCACACCAGTTTCAATTATTTTGATAATTTATTTCAAAATACCTGTCAGCAAGTATGTCTGCAACAATGCAGACCAAAAAAAAAGATTCAGGAAATGATTTTTTGAGAAATAGATTCCTTACTAGGCATATTCATGCAGAACTTTGAGTAATAATTCATTTAAGCTACAATACAAAAATGTATTTCCCACATCCCTAAGCCTTTGCACTGCTTTTGAGGGGAGTCAGGCATAACAGAGGATCTGAGGAGGAGGGAAGTAATTGCTTGAAGAAGACTGGGTGTAAACCTGGAGAGTTGTTGAGTATGGGTGGGAGAAGTATGGAGCAGGTTTTTTTGGAGGGAGGGGAGGGAGTTGGGGAGGCCCCCTCTCATGCAGACCCTGGCTCACTCCTAGCCTCTCATATTCAGTCAGGCACATCTGCCCCTGTTCCCAGGTATCCCTGCACCCCCATTCAGTACCTCCTCTCCCCCTGTCCCCATGTGTCCCTGGACTCCTACTCAGCCATCCTCTTCCTCTGACCCCGTGTGTCCCTGCCCCCTCACTGAGCCATCCCATCCCCATCCCCATGTGGCCCTGCACCCCTATTCAGCCACCCTTTCCCTCTGTCCCCATGTGTCCCTGCCCCCTCACTCAGCCACCCCTGCTCTCCCATTCCTGTGTCTCTGCACCCCTCCCCCCATCCTCATGTGTCCCTGCACCCTCTCACAGCCACCCCTCATCCCCGTGTGTTCCTGCACCCCTGCTCCCATTCAGTTTCTGTCCTAGTCTTTCCCCCAACTAGCTCTTCTGAACCCCCGTCTGTGACCCCCCCAGCAGCCCCATATGCCTCACGCTGTCCGTTGTGTGTGTGTCCCCCCCACCATCCCATGCCTCCTCATCTGGCCCCACTTGTCTGCCAGCATCACAGATGCAGTACTCTAACCATGTGACATGCTCTGCTTTAGTGGCTGCTCCACATAGAGAATGCTGTTGCTACTGGCACATTACTCCTTTAGCTCCAGTGGAAGAGGTTCTCTTCCTATTGAGACCCCTGACTGCTTTTGTTGGGCAATGGGCCTTAAGACTGATTATTGTCCCAACTGATTGAAAAACAAAAAATAAACAAGCTAAATGGTCAGAAGTTCATCAGCTGTTTACAGTTCTTTTTGGCATCTGTAATCTAAGGTGCAGCAAGGGAAGGGGATTGTCTTTTCAGAGGTTGCTTATATGCTGAGTGTCCCTTTAAAATAGAAAGAAAATGAGTGAAAGGCACGTTAAAAATGTATGTGGTATGTTACAGAATTCTCTAGTCAACTCAGCTTTGCTTTCCGTGGATTAGATTACGTAGTGCTCCAGTTGCCATTAGATTTGTGACCAACACAACCAAAGAGAGCAAGAGAGACCTTCTGGAGAGGCTGAAGACACTGGAATTTGACATTGCAGAAGATGAGATCTTCACATCTTTGACTGCGGCTAGAAACCTCCTGGAGCAAAAGCAGGTCCGGCCCCTGCTGCTGGTGGACAACAATGCTTTGCAAGATTTCAGAGGTAAGGTGGTGATCAGCTGAACCTGGGAGCAGCCTTGGTGAGCCTTATTGAAATAATATTAGTTGATGGAACTTTTACAATTGTCTGTCCCATGTAAATAGGTGAGATCCCATCCCTGTCATTTAAGATGTGAAGCTGAGATTCTCAGTCATTAAAAGGCCCCTAGGACTTATCAGAGGAGTAATTCATTCCATTGTTATTTTGACCACCTGTCTATTTGGGTAATTGCATGCCGCCTACTTAAACTCATCTATAGATTATTGTATCCCATTGATTTACTTCCTCTCCTGTAGTGTTCTTGAGCCCTTAAAACAGCTGTTGTATCCCCTCCAGAGTGCCCATTCCTTCTCAATTCAGTTACATAACCATCTTTGCCCAGTGCTGTAAATTGACTGAATGGTACTTTCATGTGTCATTTGTGTCTGTTCACCTTGAGATGTTATCAGCCTCCACTACCAGAGGCAGACTAGCATGATATTTTGTTTGAGCTGTCAAGGACTGGGGACAGAGTAAGGCTTTGAGGGGTGGTAGTGGGAAAGGTGGTATAAGTCCTACATAGCGTGAAGAATTGCTGTGCAATGTTCCCTTGCACAAATTCAGGACCAAGATTGGACCCTTGGCCCCAGTTGCTTCCCGCTGTCTTCTGCCAAAAGGGCAGGTGTGACCATACAGGGCCTGTAAGTAGTGTAGAGATTAAAATGAAAATAAGGATCACAGGCACTGATTTACAGCTTCCCCCGGGAGTGCTCCACTCCTTCCCCCAAGGCTCCACCCTCCTTCTGCCTCTTCCAGCCCCTGCTTCCCCCAAGCATGTCCCACCCTTGCTCCACCTCTTCCCACTTGCACTACTCCCCCTACCGCCTCCCGCCTGCCACCGAAGAGCTGATTGGCAGCGGATGGGAGACACTGAGGGGGGAAGGGGAAGAGCTGATCGGGGGTGGGGGGGCCTGCTGAACAGCTGATTGGCAGGTGGCTTGTGGATGCTGAGCACCCACTATTATTTTTCCATGGATGCTGCAGCCCTGGAACACTCACGGAGTCAGCACCTATGATAAAGATGCAGGATTGTTAGTGCTCCAAGAAATGTTCAGAGGACCCCACCTCTGGGGAATAAACTGGCTAGTTTTATGAATTACTATAGGTACCCAGCTACAGTGTTGTAATGTGTTTTTTGCTGATTTTAATTAAACCTCAGCACCATGAACTGTGCTATATTCTGCGTGCTCAATGGACTGTTTGTGTAGGTTAGCAAAATCATCACAATCCATAAGCTACAACAATGATGAATGCTTGAGACCTGGACTGCTGTGCAGTCATCAGTAGGTGTGCGTTTCTTTGCTTTAAAGAAAGTTAATTTTCAGAAACCTCCTAAAGTCAGACTCTTTTGTTCATCTACAAATAAACTCTGATTATCTGTGTGTCTTGAGGGTGTGTGGGAAGAGACAGCCAAAACCTTTGGATAAGCTGATAAAATGCCATTCCTCTATGCATTTCAGATTTGGAGGACAGTTAAACTAATTTTACAGTAACTCCTTACTTGATGTTGTAGTTATGTTCCTGAAAAATGCGACTTTAAGCAAAACGATGTTAAGCGAATCCAATTTTCCCATAAGAATTAATGTAAACAGAGGGTGTTAGGTTCCAGGGAAATTTTTTTTTTGCCAGATAAAAGGCATTATATAAATTTTAAACAAGCAATTTACTCCAGGTATAAGTTTTAAACAATTTTAAAGAAACAATTGAATACTACAATCATCATTGCTGAGTATGATGCAATGGGAGGTGCCCCTGCCTTACCCCACACAGGCACAGCCCGCTGGCACTGGAGACAATGAGGCAGACAAGGACGCTGAAGGTGCCATAGGCTAGGAGAAGCATGTTGTGCAGCAGCAGCTGCAGCATCCCCTGCTGTGCAAGTACCAGGGGCGGGGGGCTCAACCCTCCGCCCGCCGTCTCCACCCCTTCCTCCAAGCCCCCACCCTTAACACGCCTCTTTTTCCCCAGCATCCTCCTCCTCCCCCTTTACTCCGCACGCTGGATCCTTGCTCCCTCCCCTGCCTCCTGCCCGCGGCAATTAGCTTGTTTGCAGCAGTTCAGGAGGTGCTGATCCGTGGGGTCCGCCAGTGGGCGGGAGGTACTGGGGGAGCTGATAGGGGAGCTGCCAGCTGTGCACAAAGAAGGAAGCCAAACAACGTTATAGCGGAGCATTGCACAACTTTAAATGATCAGGTTCTGTAATGGAGCAGGGATGTAAGATCGAAACAACATTAAGCGAGAGGACATTAAGTGGGGAGTTACTGTATCTGAAATTTGGGGTGTACTCTGTCTGTCAATGTCAAATGTTTTATAGAATGTGTGTACCAAAGTGCAGGGAAACGGAAGTTTTCTTGTAGGATTTTATAGGGACCTTGTCTACACTGAGACTACTGATAGCAGTTCTCCCAGTTCTTGGTCTGACACTGATGCAGTGCATTTTTTTACCACTGTATCTGGCCTTGCTTTGAGCAAGGTTAGACAACAGAGTAGAATACTTGGATGCTAATATCTAAACTGTATTCTTAAATTTATTCACCTAAATTTGGGTTATTGCTGATTATGTACTCTGTGTATCATATGACTTTTAAAAACGAACGCCGTATTTGTGGATAATCTAAGCACTATACCCAGATGTACAGACACTCTTCTTTCAACCTATGTATTATGTAATTTTTTTAACATTAGCTTTAATAAAAAAAATTAAATCTGTTAAAGAAAAAAATGTCCTGCACGCATTTCTAGACCAGTGATGGGAAGAATTGCTGAAAATTTTCAGTTTAGACTCAGCCAGAAAGCTACTGCAATGGATTTGATATTATCACGTATCAGTTTTGTGATTATCAAATGTAAAAACCTAAGGCATTTTACTGTCATTTATCATGAATTAATAAACATATATTGTGTTACCAGGAAGTCTTTATATTGAGGTCAAGTCAATACTGAGATAAATTGAAAATATCCAGATTCTAAATTAACCTGATTTGCAGACAATCAGAATCTTAATATCCCTTAATTTTAATTCAAAGGGTGACAGATTTGTGCATCATTTGGTATTGTTCCCTCTCCCACCCCCCCTCCAAACACACATGCCAAAAATATTAGTCCTAACAGGTTTGTGATTTCAGTAGGTTCTTATCCTTTCATGCCAGAAGCTGGGAATTTTCTATTTAAATTTAATCCAACGTTCTATTCAGTATTCTTCAGAACAGTCCCAATGGGCTATGGGCAGTGAAACTATAATCTGTTCTTTCGGTTTTTTAAATCAGATCCCTGTAGCTGAGAATAGCTTCTGTATCCATGCTCTCAGCAACCCTTATCTAGGCCAGGATCTGCAGTTCGTTTCTAAATCAGTTTAGCTAAACCAGTGCCACTTTTGTGCATTGATTAGACTCAACGTGGACTGCATTGGGTAATTTTGGGGTCTCTCATACATATTCTCAGTAGCATTCCTGAAACAATTAAGTAAAATGGAGAATGTTTTAAATTTCTGTTAGTAACTACAGTTGGATTGTTCTTCCAATTTTCCCCATATAAGATTGGTCACAGATGGATGAGTGTAATCCATTCTTTAGTTAATGGACCCAGATGATTTCAGAGAGTGTCTTAATCTACACTGTGTCTCTGAGTGCTACATTTTGTATTTGGCTCTCTGGATAAGCTGAAAGATGTGCAGTATGAGACACAGGACAGTAATCTGTTTGACTTCAGACCTGTTGAGGCACAGAAGTGCTAGTTATTCCAGCAAGGATAGCAGTGCAGAAACGCCAGCACGTGCATGATGCTGCTGCCTGCCTCACCCTTGTGCTTCTGTCTCTACACTGGCTTCAACTCTGCTTCCACTGCTGGTTCTATGACTTGATTCTGTTCTACAAAGGTATTAGTGGGCCACATCCTAGCTACGTTAGAGATAACATCACCATCGGAGAACTGACACAAAAGTTGTGCTCCTCTAGAACAGTGCAGAACAAAGCATGTGAGAACTAGCGGTAAGATATTCTCAAGGGCACCTAGCTGTGTAACGAACTTGCAGAAGAGACTAATCCAAAGTGTGATGGCCTTCAGGTCCTGCTGCAAGGCCTTCCTCTCTGGATAGAGATTTTCCATCATAACCAGAATGACATTTACAACCATGGCTGCCAAAAAGAAATCTCGCCCCAAGCAGAACTTTCCATAACCAGAGGAGAGCAAAACACTCGCTGAAATTTACTACATCCCTGTCTAATTAACGTGCAAAACACCTGGAAACTAACCATGTAAATTAAGCATTCAGAGATTTCTGTTTCAGATGATGGTGATAGAAGTGAAGACTTTGTATACTCTGTCCCTACACTAGCTAAATCTTTCCATATGTGTGGTTGGGTGGATCTGTCATCACAATTACTGATCTGGAGTTACATGCCTTGTGGAGAACAGCAGATTCCTGACACATCAATCCCTTTATCTGTGTCAGTGCTGAAAGACGTAAATTAATCCCTTTTATGTGCATGTACTTATGGATCTGAGGACAGAACTAAAAGTGTCTTTTGTCAGGAAATGCTGATGTCTTTTGTCCAATGGCTAACTGTACTCACAGTCTACTTTTAAAATGAAAGGGTTTCAGTGTGTTAAACCAGAGAAGATAACACTTCTTCTGAAAACCAAAAATTAATACTTGCCTCCGTGTTCGACAGGAAAGTGCTAACCCCAAGTGTTATCAACTAATGAATCCAATCTCATCTGCCTCTGGGATCTTGAGACCCTGTCCCATCAGTTGCTATTGATCTGACTGCCCACTTTCCTCCTCACAGTGGTCCTTGTGGATTGTAATCAGCAAGAATCATGGAAGTTAGAGCTGCCCCATGGTTCAGAGGGTTATAATTTCCTGTTCAGATTTCCTAGTTTGTGCATTTGTGCAGGAAGAGAGAAGCCATTCATTGTTTTACTCCTTTTCTTCTACAGGGCACTGGGAACAGTGCAATCCTTTTACCTTTTATTTGTAGTGTTCACCATTAAAATGTCTGCATGTGTCCAGGTTCCCCAAAGGATTGCTTCCTGAGATGCTGTAGTTTTCCCTTATACTTAGAATGGGAGCTGTCAGTGGTAACTGGTCAATGTTGACTATGGAATGGCTTCTGCCATATTTAGATTAAGTGTGGGCCAGATGACCCGTCCCCCCTCAGCTTCTAGAAGTCCTGGCACAGTGGAACTACTGCTCTGCTGCTGGGTGAAGGGATAAGCTGAGAAGTAGCTGCATGCGAGGACTGCATACTCCCTGCACGCATGCTGCGGTAAATCTCTCTGGAGCAGCTTGGAGGGAAGGAGGTTGGAGTTGCACTGGAGACAGTCAGCATATGGATCCAGAAGTTTCCGATTCCCCTATTTAGGGATCCTCTGTGGATCTTGTCTGCTAATAGAGCCCTGGGCTGTAGAAGTGGCATGTGTGAGCAGCCTCTCCACAAGTATGTGGGTTGTAGGCAATGGGGGGATTCCATTTCCCCCCGCCAATGCTTCTTAGCTGCCCTGCACGAAGCCCTTCTATTCTAACTTTGTATCGGAGATCCAGGGAGGCATTTAGCCACATGGAAGGCTGAACATATATTATTATGTATAAACTAATTCGCTCACTGGTCATAAGACAAAAATTGTTGTTTAAAAATGTTTTTTAGAGTAAGTAAATCTGAGGGGTTGTGTTTTGGTTTTAATTTTCCAGGGATACCTACAAATGATCCCAATGCCGTGGTGGTAGGACTAGCTCCTGAGCACTTTAACTATCAGATGATGAATAAAGCATTTCGGTAAGTCGTGAGAAGATAAGAGCTACCTTACTGGCTCAGACCATAGTCCATCTTGCCCAGTATCCTGTCTCCAACAGTGGCCTATACCAGAGCATCAGGAGGAGCGTACAGAACAGGGCAGTTATGGAGTGATCCACCCCGTCTTCAGATAACCAGAGATTTAAAGTATTATGTATTATTTGTATTGTAATAGCACACAAGACCCCAGTCAGGATCTGATTGGTGCTTGGCTCTGTACAGACATATAAGAGACACCATCCCTGCCCTGAAGAGGTTACAGTCTAACTTACAACTAGATGCAACCAGTGTGAGAAGTAATAGGCAGGGGGGGAATGAGAGGTAACAGCAGCAAGAACACTTGGTTACTTAAGTGCGTCTCAAAGTGTCTTTTTCCGATGTCATAGGTGTAGTGCTGAAGGACAGCCATCAGGCTTGCTGGATCTGGAGGCTTAACTACACATTTACCTTAAGGTGGTTTAACATGGAATTAAATGGGTTTCACAACCTGTAATTAAACTGCAGAACTATTGTCGCAGGATGTTGTAGTGGACAAGATATGAGCAAGATTCCAAAAGGGATTGGACATTTGTTACAAGAACGTCGAGAATTAATACGTTTTGGAATCTCGAGATTCAGGATTTAAAACAACCTCTAATTGTTAGGGATTAGGAGACCTAATGTGGGGGGCACATTTGCTCTCCCACCCCCCAGCACTCTTGCATCTGCCTAATGTGGGATTTCTTGCATCTTCCTCTGAAACATCTGCTGCTAGCCACAGTTGAAGACAGAATACTGGAAAAGCTGGGTCCTTGTGTCTGAGCCAGTCTGGTGGTTCTTGTGCTCCGAGAAACAGTATTTAGTCTATTTTGTCTCTGTATTGCTGAAATGATAACATGGTTAAAACAAGTGACTGCATTTGTGCCTGTTTTTCAGTGGCTTGTGCAGTGCCATTTTACCTACCCTTTGCAATGTGTTCAGCCACACACTGCTCTTCTACTAGTTTTGAGGCTTAGGATCCATTTAACTTGGACTTATTCTTGATATTATTAGAAAACTGCTTTAGCTGTAGGAGACTGAAGATGAGTCTCTTGCTCTCCTTACCCCTCAGTCAGTGTGGGCTCGTGTCCTGCCCTGCTGTGAGGAACACAGAGAAGCATTGAAGAGTAAAATGCATCGTAAATCCTGTGCTCCGAGACGACCTGAATGCTGCCCACCTCTCTGGGAGCCCATTAAAGCCTCTGCCTCATTGTTCAACTCTCTACTCTGCTATGAAACATGTGGCTTGTAGATGGATACCTTCCAGTCTGTGCCCCACCACACAATTGTTTCTTACATTGGAGTAAAAAAGAAACATGGTCTCAGTTACTTTTTAATTCCTTTTTACAACCACTAAATTCAAACAGACTGTAGTGATCGGTCTTAGCTGCAGCTTGGAGATGGCATCTTCAGCAGGAAGTTGGCAGGATCTTATCTGCATGCCAAGCCTCCATGTAATAAAAAGTGTATTGACCTGACTCTTACTTTCTAGCTGCCTCGTTAGTGCACTTTACCAGTGGCGTTGGTGTTAGAGCTTTGCGGCGCACTCATGGGTAGACTCTAATTTCACAACTGCACAAAGTTAACCCGTCAGATAGTCCCACTCTTGCTTCACTTTTTTATTGATATTTCTGTCATGAATCTATTGGAAGCTGAATGACAGCAGTTAGCTGCCTCAGGCTGGAGACCTGGCACTTAAAATGAGTGATTGATGACATTACTGCTCCGGGTGACTAATGGACCCAGTCTCCATTGTGCCACTGTGTGAAAGAAGCTGGGCAAAATTAATCCCAAGTGGAAGTGAGTGGAATTACTGCATAGCTGAATTGGGCCCATTGCTATTAACTATAGGCTTTGGTATTTGGCCTGGTCATTATTGTCATTGAGTAGCAAATCCAGCTCCCACCCCTCTAGCTGTGAAGGTCTCCCTCGCAGCGGGACGGGGCTGGCCCTGCTGCAGAAGAGGGAACTGTATTGAGGGTGTGGCATGGGGGTGTGCACACTTGGTGTAGAGCATAGTCCAGTTTGGGCAGCTGTGTTTGGGAGACAGGTAGGTTGCGACTAGATGATCCACCATGGAATGAGCCCTCTGTTCCTTCAGCCACCTCACCCCATGACAGAGGCTCTTCTACCTGGAGGAAGACTATTTCTTATGCAGATCCCTCCTGCAGATAGCTGGCACATCCTGCTATCCAGGCTGGGCACCAGGTCCTGGGATGTGCCCTGAATGACTGGCTAAATACTGAGGAAAGCCTGGAGCAAACTCCATTCAGCTGTTGTGGGTTTTGTTTGTTTCTAAAGAAAGTGTGTAAATAATGGTTTCATTCTCTCTCTTCTGGCTTTGTACTGGCACCCATCAGCATGGTTTCTGAGTGCCTTCTCTTAATGAGAGAGTTTGGGATTCACAGTGCTTATAACAACATCCTGAGGACTACATAACCCAGGAGGTGGGATGCAAGGTAAGTGGGGCTAGATCTTGCATTCCCTGTACACCAAGAGTTCCATCTGAAGAGATTGAACTTGTAAATTTGTTTTTAATACATGTGGTTTTGAAGTACCATCTAGAAGAATCCTATAGGACAGTGGTTCTCAAATGTATTTGAGCACGCTCCACTTCTTTGTGTCTGTAGTAGTTTGTCCTCCTCTCACACCATACAAGTACATAAAGCAGTAAAAAAAAAATCAACATGCAACTCTCACTGAATATTAGAAACAGTAAGGCATTAATTCAAACAGAGCCATTTAAATATATAGTAATGTACATTTTAAGTGAGATACTGCTTACTTGCATCACACTGTTACTAGTCTAATGGGATGCACCTGTTTTTTGGAGCAGAGCAATTCCCTCGTTTGAGTAGCCTTTGTTTGCTGTTGCACAAATGAGCCAATGATCCATTGTAAAAAGAACAAAAGCAAAACTGTGATTGTGGTTGCTGCTTACCATGAAATGTGCACACTGCGTTATAGCAAACGGATTAAGGTGCAGACAGCAAATGACTTTGTAAAAGGCTATGCAGGCTTAACAGAAGTCTGTCAAAATGCGCAGTGCCATCTAGAGTGAAATGCATAGTGCTATCTGATGACCTGATGTCTGTAGGAACCAGCTTTGCTAGTTGTTTGTTACTGTGGGTAAAATGTGTGCAGTAAGATTTTTTTTTTCCCTAAAGTTTCTCACATCCCTCCCAGCATACATTCAGGGGTGCACGCCCTAGTTTGAGAACTTCTGCTATAGGGTGAGATTCTTCCACCTAACTATTGAATGTAGGAATCTTTGTGCTTCTGCAATATTAAATTCTTCCGTACCCCAATTGTGTGCCCACACTGTGTGCAGATCTGGCTGTAGCAGAGGTTTGCAGAGCCATGTCTGAAAGACATGGTCAGGTGAATACATCTGAAAACCTAGGAAAAGCTAATTGCACATATTATTAAAGGTGTCTCATTCTCCATATGCTCCCTAATAATGACTATGTCTACCCATGTGCCAGTGGCTAGAACTCCAAAATAAATAGGTAGATATGGATTTACACAGTTTAAACATGGGTTAAAACTGTAGCTCTTCAGTTAAGTTTCTGCCCCAAACAAGCTTCACGTCAGATTTCAGGGATGCATCTCTGAGGAAGTAACAGACAGTTTTTACCCATGATGAGCGGACCAGTGATGGGGGCATTGTTCTTGTTGAATCTGTTTTGGATTAAATTGATTCAATGTAAGCGTTTTTTGGTTTTTACTTGTACTAATGAAACGGAGTGAAATGTTGTCGGTTTTATAATACTGCAGGTGCCTGTGGCGCTTTGCAAATGCGTATGAAGAGAGACTTGCTCAAAGAAGTGTACTGCCTAACCTAGACCAGGATGGACTGATTTGAATCAAAGTGATTTAAATCACCAATTTTAATCATGATTTAAATCAGCAAACAGAAAACCCTGATTTAAATAATTGATTTGAATTGTGTTTTTCATTTGTATTTTTTAGTTATTTTCCTAAAGAAAGGTTTGTTTTTCCCTGATAGGTAACCATTACAATTTTTACACTGAATTTGAGGCTTTTTTGTGCTAGCCAGTGACCCAAACTACTGAACTAGTAGAACTGACTTTAAAACTTGGCAGCAAATGTACTGCTTCTATTATATTTTGTATTTTATTTAAATGATTTTAATTGATTATAATAAGTTTAGGACGTAACAAATCAACAATTTTAAATTTTATTTTAAATCTTTATTTTAAATAAGCCTGTATTTCATTTAAAATCGCATTTAAATAAAATAATTCAATTTTAAATTTAAAAAATCATTTCTATTTATTCACCCTGATTAAGACCGATCCAGTTCTTTGGGTAGAGGTACAGCAGAGTGCCAGACAGAAATTAGCATTGAAAGAATGTGAAGGGTTAATAGGAGGTTGCTCTCCACACTGGATTTTTCTGGAAGGCGTCTATGCAAGATAAGTGGGACTAAAAGGAGAAAAAGTCCTCCTTTCCCAGTGCAAGGAAACTGTCAGAGGGTCCCTATTGATTCCTGAGCTGTAGTACTTTGTGGTTAGGAAAGAGTTTTGTGCACCTTATAGACTAACAGACGTATTGGAGCATGAGCTTTCGTGGGTGAATACCCGCTTCGTGGGATATTCACCCACGAAATCTCATGCTCCAATATGTCTGTTAATCTATAAGGTGCCACAAGACTCTTTTTGCTGCTTTTACAGATCCAGGCTAACACGGCTACCCCTCTGATACTTCGTGGTTGTGTTTTCCACTGTACTGGTTATATTTCTACCCATTGTGATAAAGACTTAGAATTGGCTGCAGTATGTGAAGAATTTGCTGTTTTGGCAGGAAGAATGAAAAACTCATTTTATTCTTGCTTGCAGAAACCCCAGGTAGAATTTTAAATTTTATACTGACCTCTACAGCATGCGTTGCTGGAGAATCGGAATAATAATAATGGGGCTAAGGAAATGTGGGAACAGCCTAAATTTGGGGGGGTGAAGAAATAGCTCCTACTCTCTCAAAACATTTCTAGATCCACTTTCTGAAGCCCCCAGCAGTTGTGGACAGCTGAGAACTTCAGTGGAAGGATTTCCACTCATTAGTCTCTCATTATTCTAATTGGAGGTGTTAAGTATGTGTTGATCAGACATTTTGACTAATCCTCCATTCTGAATTTTTCTCTCCCTATAACAAGGAGATTGTATACAACTTTGTTCCTAAAATGTAACTTCTGATGGCACCGCTGCTGCTGCTGCTAAGAATCAAACAGCTATTTGAGTGTTCAGTAGTGTATGTATGTGTGTGATGTGTAGGCCTGTGGACATGCTGATCTTTCCTTGTAACTAGTGCATGTTTTTGTTTTAACATACTTTTGTTTTCTTAATTCTGTTTTGGATGTTTTCTGCCTGGAGTTCATCCTAGCCCCCATCAAAACTTGGGCATGCTGGAACTGGAATGTGGGAGTTGGAAGATGGCGCTGGCAGTATCAAGATTTGCTCTGCTGAGTAATCTGTATTGCAGAATTCCTATGCAGAGTAATTTTGGAAGCACTGAAATATTAATCCACCCAGCGAAGGCCTTGGAAGATTAGCAGGAAATTAAATGTGTGCATCCATCAAAATCACCAGCACTATCTACAGTTAATATCTAATAAAATATTTACAAGGATAAATCAAATGAGTTCTTACTTCAGCCATAGACAAGAGAAAGTGACTTTGAGGTTCTGTTAGATAAGGGAATTAATTCCATCACTGAGTAAACAGAAATATATACCTATCCTTTGAAAAAAACTTCTCTGGCTCTTGCAGTCTTTTTAAGACAGTGGCTTCATTAGATTTTTTTTATTAGCTGGTTCTGATGACTGGAAGGAGGAAGGAAGTAACTTTATTTATGTAACTCGCTCAGTAAAACACTAGTTTAATTCTAAACCCTGCTACAGTTTGGGGCTTGATCCTGTTTCCATTAAAGCTAATGGGAGTTTTTGGCATTTACATCACTGGAAGCAGGATCAGGCCCATAGTAGCACATATCTGTGAATCCAAGGCAAAACATGTTTTTTTTTGTCTCTTCCCGTGGGTCTCTAGGTTGATCCTGGATGGTGCCCCTCTTATAGCTATACACAAAGCTAGATATTGTAAGAGGAAAGATGGCTTAGCTCTGGGCCCTGGACCTTTCGTAACTGGACTGGAATATGCTACAGACACCAAAGCAACAGTGGTGGGGAAACCAGAGACAACCTTCTTTCTAGAAGCCTTATCGGGGACTGGCTGCAAGCCGGAGGAGACAGTTATGATTGGCGATGTAAGTGTAATAGCTGAGTATGCGTATTATCATCTACCTACCTCGGTGGCCCCCATGTCCATGGAATGTGAGCACTTTGAAGAGTATATTCTTCCAGCACGCTTGTGAGATAGGGAAATGTTGAATCATAGAAATGTAGGGCTGGAAAGGACCTCAAAAAGTCATCCAGTTCATCCCCCTGTGCTGAGGCAGGACCAACTAAACCTAGACCAGTGTTTGGCCAACATGTTCTTAAAAATCTCCAATGATGGGGATTCCACAAACTCCCTCAAGTCTAGTCCAGAGCTTAACTACCCTTAAAAGTTTTCCTAATATCTAACCTAAATCTCCCTTTCTGCCCATTATTTCTTGTCCTATCTTCAGTGGACATGGAGAACAACTGATCACTATCCTCTTTATGACAAGTCTTCAGATATGTTAAGAGAAATTATCAGATCCCTCCATTGTCAACCCCATTTTAGAGATGGGGGAACTGAGACACAGAAACACTTAGGGCCTAATCCAAAACCCATTTAGTCAATCCCATAACCTCACTGATCTTGCCCAGACTCGCACAAATCTGTAGCCAGGAATAGAAATCGCCCCTCCTGAGTTCCAGCTCAGTGCCTTAACTATAGGACCATTCTTCCTCTCTACAGCTATCCCACAGATTGCCAGCTCCAAATAAGCATTTCCATGATCCTGCACCTATCTCGGATAATTAATTTTTAAAAAAATTAAAATATTTACCCAAAACAAGGAAAAGGGACACTGCCAACTTACTCATTTATTGTGAGGGAACAAGTTTCCTCAGCTCTGTTACTAAGATCAAGTAATTACAACAACAAATTTTTAAACTCCAAAAGCTTGTTCTTACAAAATATACACTTGGGCCAGATTGGAGTGGAGTCTCTTTAAAGATCATAACTCTTGAATGTTTGGCTCCTGAATACACTACTGGAGGTGAGGTTGAAATATTCCACATTTAAAGAAGTAGTTACCTTAAGTGTGTGTTAGAACTGTAGTAACCAAACGTTGCATATTGTCAGGAGAAAACCTGGCCTGTTCCTGAAAATAACTGCCCATGGGAACTCTACCTCCAGCCCGGGATGCCACTGAGTTCAGCAGGTCTCATTGCAGGAATAAGGGTCTGTGAATAATGGATCCTTCTGCAGGATCAGACCTTTATGTTGTAATAGATGTTAATTCAGAGTACTTGATTAATGTTTCAGAATGGCTTTCATCTTGCATTATATTATAGGCAAGGCTGATAGCACCACCTGTTAAGGTTGTCGAACACTTTCCATTAAAAGACCCTGTTTTCAATTGCTTAGAACTTTGCTAACATTGGGCTGGAATTTTCCATTATGGGTGTTGTCTCAGGCTGATTTTTTGGGGGGAAATTTCAGCTAAAACGGTTCAGCTATTTCTGAGAATGACAAGGGTAAAATACACTGCTTTCCCCCAAGTTAAAAATTCTGGTGACATTTTCTTTGAACTGTGCTAGCACCACATCCTTTGGAGCAGGAACTTGAAATTCAACTCAGAGGCCACCCCTCAGCCAAATATGTGCCTTTTGCTGGATCTGTAAAAATCTGCCCAAATTTGGGGGACGGTTATAATTAAGATTTTGTCACATTGAGGATGCTCAAGCCTTTCACAGCTGCTAGCACTGACCAGATTTTTCATGTGCATCCCCCCAGTGTGACTGAAGCCAGGGCTTCAGAGGAAAAGCCAGATGTTCCCTGTAATGGCTGCTCCCAGCTACTCTGGGCCTGGGTGGGCTAAGGCACCAGAACTGAGAGTAGTGAGCCTGTTTCTCCTTTGCTTTCAGTGATTTGCTGCTGGCGCCAAGGCTGCACGGAGGAGGAAACCATATGATGTGAATATAGAGGGGACTAATGCCAGACCACAAGGCAGGGAAAGAAATGGGTTGGGACAAGGAGTTAGACACAGGTGTCGGGAGAAACTAGAACTGACTGAGTAAAGAAACTAGGAATGGAACTGAGACAAGAAGCCTGAATGCAGAGTGGGAGAAAGAAGCAGGCATGGGGAAGTGGCACGACTGAGCCAAGGACAAACTGGAATGGACAGAGCAGAAGGGGTCAAGGCTGGGAGAAACTGGCAGAAGAATCTGTGCTCATTAGAGAACACTCCCTTCCAGAGCCTGAACGGAACCCAAGATTTCCATATCAACCTTCTTCTGTCAGCAAATATCTGTGACACCCACTGGCAAAGTATGTCTCATCCCCCCTCCAGTGCTGGTCCACACAGAGGATGACAACCAGTTCTCTGTTAGCTCGAGTAGCAGAGGTTTGCACGGTGAATCGAAAGGTTCCAATGATGACCCATGTGGGGGTCAATATGATGCTACATGATGGAATTCTGGTTTTTTCAGTTTCTTTTTTAAAAAAAACCTAAGTACATTAAAAGAACAGTGTTAACATTGCAAAGTCAAGCACTCAGGCAGCCTGAATTCTGGTATTTCCTAAGTTCTGAGTGCACTTGAAGATGCAGATGGCACACAAGCCAACTTCTAAAAGTGCCTAGCTCCCACTGATCTTGGTTTTTCTGCAAATCCCACTAGGCAATGCTCTGCATCTTTAGGCACATAAGTACTTTTAAAAACTAGTCCTTAATGTTTAGAGTATTTAAACCATATTAGTTTCAGCTTAAATCTTGCAGTTCTGTCTCAAGCAGATCTCCCACATAGGTAACTTCAGAGAGAATTTTGCCCAAGTGCTAATTTCAAGATATGGCCTATTATTGTTTTGATCAGACTGGCTCGTCGCGTGGTGGTGAACACCACAGAATGCCCATAAACAAATTGTTTCTGTAACTCTAGATTAACCTTTCTCTTCTTCTCTCTGCCAGGATTGCAGGGATGATGTTGGCGGAGCCCAGAATGCTGGCATGCTAGGTATTTTAGTAAAGACTGGTACGTACTGCATGGATTTTGACATCTTGTGATACATTTTTTCACTGCAACAGAGCTGTATTAGAACAACTCCTCCAGCACATATCTGAGTCTGGGTTTTGGTCAAACTGCCCCTGGGGTGGGGAATCTCAGCCTACCTCTGTGAAGATTATTGGTGATGCATTAGGTCAAGGAGAATGCCAAGTGGGTACCCCTTTTACAGTGCCTTGTTGTTTGTGAAATACAAGTGATAGGGGCATCAGACAAAATCTCTCCCTGCTCCAGGGAAGACTTCAGGCTGGAAGGGCAGCTAAAGCAGCTTTTAAAAAGCACCTTTTTGTTCTTTTATTTCAGGTAAATATCGAGCAGCAGATGAAGACAAAATTAATCCCTCTCCTTACCTAATCTGTGAGAGTTTCCCACAAGCAGTAGACCATATCCTACAGCATCTGCTATGAGAGAAGTGTTTAGTTGGGAGAAACTTGACTCTGTTTTGACATTGTTGCCTCCCTTCCGCCTCACAAACTAAAACTCAGAGCACAGTATGCATCACACCTGCAATCAGGCAATGAACATATCTCACTGCAGAGCACTGAAAGGAAATGATACTGATGTGCAACCCAGTGGCAAATCATTGATAAACTCTTTTACTTCCCTGAAGATGGAACACAGAGAGTGAAAAAGTAGGGCTCCCGGTGTTCGTCAGGTCAGATGGCAGGTGGAGGGAAACCAACCAGCAGATGAAACAATTTGCTTTCTCGTATCATGTAGGGAAAGGAGGGAAATTCACATAGAGTCTTTCTTTGACTGTTTAGGAAGTAACTGTTTAAAAAGCCCATTTGAAATGTGCCAAGTTAGTTAAACTATAAAACCTATGAGAAATGTGCCAAGATAATAAACATCAACAAAGCATAATAGCCATTTTTAGCCTAAATGATGATAGCTTTGTTGGTTCTTGTATGTTTGTTTTAGTTACCATGTGTTTCCTCTCTC
The DNA here is from genome assembly GCF_025201925.1 of Gopherus flavomarginatus. NCBI lineage: Eukaryota > Metazoa > Chordata > Testudines > Testudinidae > Gopherus > Gopherus flavomarginatus. The sequence continues at coordinate 14,276,381 of NC_066619.1, read as the reverse complement.
TGCTGTTATCTGACTAATTTAAATGTAGAGATGGTACACATTAAGAGTATCTTACAATTTACAATATCACCATTACTAATACCAATCACTGCTGATTTCTCATCCTCTATTCAAATAGGTAGCAATTGTTTTTTCAAGTTTTATGTAAAATTCAAACAACCAGTATTTTACAGATGTTTTAATTAGATGCTGTTATAAACAGGAATGGTGCAGAAACAAAAATCTGGTCCTTAATGGCTTTATAGGACATGAATTTTTGAAGTTAGACTTCAGCAGGGTCCTATTAACTATACAATTGCAAGATTTCAATTTTTTTTTTCCTTTCTAATGCTATGAGAAAAATTCTTCAAAATCCATGGGACCGATTCAAGCTTTTAAACACTTGGTTAATACAGCTGTAAAATGAAATCTCATTCTGCAGCATGTATTGTTCTTCCTGCATGTGTTAAATCCACCAAAATGAACTAACTTTGCAATGATGGTAAATGGCTTTCCTGGTCCGTCTGCAAGCTGTACTAATCAAAGTCCTTTCCAGTTGTTTTACAGTGCTCCTGAGTGTTACGTTATTAGACTGTAATTGTACATCATTGTAGTACTCACCTTACTGAAAATATAGTTTTGTGTTAATAAACCACACTGCTTCTTGTTAAGAAAAAATGTAATGAATACGTAGCAGGCGCTATCTAAAGGAAAGCAAGTTTATCTATAATCTCTCTGGGTGGTTACATTTCACATGGAGCGAATTTCTGCAAATGACAGAAAGGGAAGCATGAATGTATGTGTGGACTGTGCTAGCTGAGTATTGGGCATGCAAGAAATAACGGAAGCTCTTTGGCTCTGAGGCTGTCTGTTTGCTCTGTGTTTGGCAAGGCCTAGCACAATGGGATCCTGGCTCATGAGTGGGCTCCTAGGTGCTACTGCTATACAAATAAGCAACAATAAGTGAATGTCCCATGCTTAAAAAAAAAACAGTGCACAATCTTCCTCCATCCCTCCCCAGCAGGACTTGAAATTACTCTTGCAAACGTGGTTGAGTTTAGTGACTCTAACCTAACCTTCCACATCCTCTTCCCAACATCCTGTGAAAGTCAAAGGCTATGTAAGATAATGGAGCCCTTCCTTGGACCTCCTAAAGGATCTGTCTCCCTTACTCAACTAACTAATACACACAGTGCTGAGTAAATTCATTCAGCCAACCAATCCCTGTATAGCATCTGTGACAAATATAAGCTGTGATAGACCCAGGCCAGTTGGGAAGAGCAGAGTAGTAGAAGGGAGATATACTGGCCACTGGAGAAGCAGTTTTCTGTTCCCCGAGTGACCAGAGCAGGGGCTGCTCCAGGCTAATGAGAACACCTGACTCCAATTAACCTGCTAAGAGTCAGGTGAGGCAGTTAAGCACCTGACTCTAATTAAGGCCCCTCTGATGCTGTAAAAGGGCTCACTCCAGTCAGGCCAGAGAAAGCCAGGGGAGAGGAAGTGTGTGTGAGGAACTGGAAGCAAGAGGCATGCAAGAAGCTGAGAGTGAGTAGGCTTACTGCTGGAGGACTGAGAGGTACAAGTGTTAGCAGACATCAGGAGGAAGGTCTGGTGGTGAGAACAAAGAAGCTTTTGGGAGGAAGCCAGGGGGAACTAGCTCAAGGAGTTGTAGCTGTCGCGCAACTGTACCAGGAGGCACTCTACACAGCTGCAGTCCACAGGGCCCTGGGCTGGAACCCGGAGTAGATGGCGGGGCTGGGTTCCCCCTAAACCTCCCAACTCCTGATCAAACACAGGAGGAATTGACCTGGACTGTGGCTTCTACCAGAGGGGAAGGTCTCTGGGCTGTTTCCCAACCCACAGGGTGAATCTGCGAGGTGAGCAAATCCGCCAATAAGCGCAGGACCCACCAAGGTAGAGGAGGAACTTTGTCACAAAGCCAACAGAAGGCTCAAGGATGTTATGTGCCATGTAAGTGTGACACACATGCAGAGCTGGATGAGGAGGAGAGACAAGAGTGAGCAGAAGGAAAGAAAATGCTATGCTTAGGAGATTTTCTAAGTGTTTTGAAAATGTAACTGAGGCAGGAGTAAGGAGGGGTTGTTCATCTGAGAGGGAAGTAGGTGTGGGTATGTTGTAGCAGATCATGGGACATTTATACATATGGGCAATTACACCTGAGACCGAACAAGGGGACATCTGGAAAAGATTAAAAGGGAAGGGGCATCTACTGCTAGTAAAGCAGTGAGAGTTAGAGGAGGGATCTAAAAGGACTGAGACCTTTAAGAGGTAGTTTATTAGAAATATAGGGTTCCTAAAAGGGAATGCAGTCATTTAAAGAGTACAGGGCAGTGATTTAGCTCCAAGTTACTTTCCCATTTTCAGAACGGGAGGAAAGGTCTCTGTATTCAAATCTTGGATTTCATATCCTATTCCAGTACAAAGACTTGATTAGCTACCACATTTGGCCATGAAACACTAGTTAGCTACTCAAAACAGCATTTCAAGCCTGTGATCATGAGCCATACTGTGGTTCCACATCTCCAAACTCCTCCTATCCTTTGCCTTCCCCACTGAAAGCCCTTGACCAGCTCACACTCACTGCTGTAACTTGCATGTCTGTGCCCTTCCTGATGCTTGCCTAGTCCCGCCTCCAATCCATCGAGGACTCTGCAGCAAAAATCATCTGTCATCCAGTGCTGTTGCCTCCTGGATCAAATTCAGGCCCCTTGTTTTGACTTTCAAGGCCCTTTTTGGCCCCTTATCTCCTTTTCCTCTTGTGATGCAGTAGGGACTGTCTGTGTGGGGAATGGGAGACCAGGGGAGGACTTTAGGGGATGGATGATGCCAGGGCCTGTAACCTGAGCTAGGTAAGGGAGGGGAAAGGTCAACACCTTTGCCCGGGAAGGGGACAAAGGAAGGGAGTGGCAGGAGGGAAGCAGTTTGAGTTTGGGCTTGGGGCTGTGTGGGCGGAATTCAGGGTATCCTAGCTAGGATCCAAGCACCCTGAAAGCCCAGAAGGACTCGGTGGAAGGGTCCTGACTGTGCCTGCAAGCTCTGCTGTAACCTGTGTTCCTGTTGTCCAATAAACCACCTGTTTTACTGGCTGGCTGAGAGTCACTGTGGGTCCCAGGAAGAGGGGTGCAGGGCCGGACTCCCCCACACTCCGTGACAACTGGTGGCAGCGGCGGGAGATACTGCACCCCGTGGACGACGCTTCCTGTAGTAAGTGACTGGGGAGCAGTAAAACGAAGGGGTGATTAACCCCTGGGAGTGTGTGCTCAGTGAGAAGGACTTTGCAGTAACAGGGTCCCCTGGGGGATTGCAGCGAGTGGTCCCAGGGGCGGAGGAGTCTGCAGCTCGACCCTGGCAGAGAGGTGGTGACCTCAAGAAGGGCTGGTGCACTAGGGGTCCCCCTGGAAACCGTGGGGAGCGGCGAGCACCCCAGCCTGTGAGTGGTCAGCAGGAAGATGTATGCCAAGCGGCGCAAGTGTGACCTGGTGGAGCTGTGCAAGCAGAGGGGGCTGCACCCAGGGAGGCTCAGCAAGGACCAGCTGATTGCCCAGCTGGAGGAAGAAGACCGCATGAATGAACGGAGCCCTGTCTCTGAGGGAAGCAGCCGGGCAGATGCAGCGCAGGCACCAGTGTCTGTCCCTGCTGGGAGTGGTCAGCCGGCGGACGAGGGCTTCCCGAGACACCCCCTTCCTGTGCCTAGGGGAAGGGCGGGGAGGAGCCCAGTGTATACCGAGGGCACCGTGACACCCCCGGCCAGCAGGGGATCCTCCCAGAGAAGCTCACCCCCCAGCAGGGGATCCTCCCGGCAACGCTTGGCATCCGTGGAGTGGATGCGGCTGGAATATGAAAGGGAGAAGCTCGAGTTAAAGAGGCAAAAGCTGGAGGAGAAGGCGAAACAGCGTAAACATGAGGAAAGCCAGCATAAACATGAGCTGGAGGAGAAGGAGAAACAGCGTAAACATGAGGAGAGCCAGCGCCAGCGTGAGTGGGAGGAGAAGGAGAAACAGCGTAAACATGAGCTGGACCTGGCCCAGCTGAGGAGAAGTGAGGCCCCAGCTGCGGTGAGTGAGGGGGGACCCAAGCCTACAAAGAGCTTTGATAAGCACTTGCTGCCCCGGCGTAAGGACGGGGAGGACATAGACACCTTCCTGACGGCCTTTGAGAATGCCTGCGAGCTGCACAGGGTTGAGCCTGCAGACAGGATCGCAGTTCTCACTCCCTTACTGGACTCCACAGCCGTGGAGGTGTACAGCCGACTGAAAGGGGCGGAGGCAGAGGACTACGAACTGTTCAAACAGGCCTTGCTCCGCGAGTTTGGGCTGACTCCTGAGATGTACCGGAAAAAGTTCCGGAGCCAGCGTAAAACCCGTGAGGTCACATACCTGCAACTGGTCAACCGGGCGCAGGGGTATGCCCGCAAGTGGACAGCTGGGGCCCAAACTAAAGAGGACCTGCTTGACCTATTCATACTGGAGCACCTGTACAAGCAGTGCCCGTCCGACTTGAGGCTGTGGTTGATGGACCAGAAGCCGGAGAACCCACAGCACGCAGGCCAGCTGGACAACCAATTTGTGGACAGTCGGGCAGGGGATGGCAGGGAGGAGTCTCGAAGGAGCAAGCCTGCCTCAACGCAGAGAGAGAGTCATCATGGGACCTCCCAACGGGGGCCTATGGAGAACCCCCCCAAAAGGGGAACATCCAGCGTCAGGTCCCTCCGACCCACTCAAGGGGACCCACGAGACATGGGCTGCTATCGCTGTGGCCAACGAGGTCACATACGGGCCCAGTGCCCCAAGCTCAGGGACAGACCAAGCAGACCCAACCCGCAGAGGGTGGACTGGGTAAAAACCCAATCGGAGGAGGGGCTACATTCCCAGGAAAGGGGGGCTGGCAACGTACCACCTGTGGATTCTCCAGGCTCTGGGTTTTTGGTTTACCGGGTGGGCGCGGGGCTGCCCCTCCGGAAGGAGTGCATTGTTTCCCTGGAGGTAGATGGGAGGAAGGTCACTGGGTACTGGGACACGGGCACAGAGGTGACGCTGGCCCAGCCCAAGGTGGTGGCCTCAGATCGGATGGTGCCCAGCACCTACCTGACCCTGATGGGCGTGGGCGGGACCCCATTCAAGGTGCCCGTGGCAAGGGTACACCTGAAATGGGGGGCCAAGGAGGGCCCCAAGGATGTGGGGGTACACCGATATTTGCCCACTGACGTGTTAATGGGAGGGGACCTCGAAGACTGGCCTAGTAACACCCAGAGTGCCCTGGTCGTGACTCGTAGTCAGAGTCGGCAAGGGGCACTGCACCCCGACAACAGGGAAGGTACTCGACCCGAGGTGCAGGACCCTAACCCAGGGAGCGGGGAACGGCCAGGGGCACGGTTCAGAGAGGCTGCGGCCTCAGACCCAGCCAGCAAGAGAGAGCCGGTCCCCATCCCTGTCCCAGCTGCTGAGTTCCAGGCCGAGTTGCAGAAAGATCCCTCCTTGCGGAAGCACAGGGACCGGGCTGACCTTAGTGCGGTACAGACCATGAGGAGAGGTTGCAAGGAGAGGTTCCTGTGGGAGAAGGGGTTCCTGTACTGAGAATGGGCTCCCCCAGGGGAAGTAGAGTCATGGGGGATCAGGAGGCAGCTGGTGATTCCCCAGAAGTTTCGTCACAAGCTGCTGTACCTGGCCCATGACATCCCTCTCGCAGGGCACCAGGGAATCCAACGCACCAGGCAGAGGCTGCTACAGAACTTTTACTGGCCTGGGGTCTTTACCCATGTCCGACAGTACTGCCAATCCTGTGACCCCTGCCAGAGGGTGGGGAAGGCCCGGGACAAGGGGAAAGCAGCTTTGAGGCCTTTACCCATCATAGAAGAACCTTTCCAGAAGGTGGCCATGGACATAGTGGGACCCCTCAGCAAGATGACCCGGTCAGGGAAGAAATACATCCTGGTGGTGGTGGATTTTGCCACTCGCTACCCCGAGGCGGTGGCCTTGTCTTCTATCGAAGCAGACACAGTGGCAGATGCGCTGCTGACAATTTTCAGCCGAGTGGGGTTCCCCAAGGAGGTCTTAACGGACCAGGGGTCCAACTTCATGTCGGCCCTGCTCCGGTCCTTATGGCAGAAATGTGGGGTCCAGCACAACTGGGCCTCAGCGTATCACCCCCAGTCCAATGGGCTGGTAGAAAGGTTCAACGGGACGCTGAAGATGATGCTAAAAACATTTATGAACCAGCACCCACAGGATTGGGACAAGTACTTACCTCACCTGCTGTTCGCGTACAGGGAGGTACCCCAGGAATCTACCGGGTTTTCACCTTTCGAACTGTTGTATGGAAGGCGAGTAAGGGGGCCCCTAGACCTGATGAGGGACGAATGGGAGGGGAAGGCCGCTCCCGAGGGAGAGTCAGTGGTGGAGTATGTCCTGACCTTCCGGGAAAGACTGGCCGAGCTCATGGGCCTGGCCAGGGAGAATCTGGCCCGAGCCCAGAGGAGGCAGAAGGTCTGGTATGACCGCACGGCCCGGGACCGTGCCTTCGCCACCGGGGATCAGGTGATGGTTCTCATTCCCGTGAGGAGAAACAAACTCCAGGCCGCCTGGGAAGGGCCCTTCAAGGTTATCAAGCAGCTGAATGAGGTAAACTATGTGGTGGAGCTGTCAAACCGGGCACATCACCGTCGGGTGTACCATGTGAACATGATGAAACCATACTATGACAGGGGGAATGTGGTGTTGGCCGTGTGTGGACATTGGGAGGGGCAGGGAGATGACCCCTTAGTAGATCTATTCCCTGGGACAAAAGCTGGTTCCCCCCTGGAGGCGATTCCCCTCTCTGATCAGCTGACCCCGGGCCAGCAGGCTGAGATCAGAGGGGTGCTGCATCTGTAACGACAGCTGTTTTCCAACCAGCCTGGACGCACTAATTTGACTGTCCACCGGGTGGAGACCGGGTCACATCCCCCTATAAGATGCTCCCATTTTCGGGTCACTGGTAAAACTGCCCAGGATCTCGAAAGAGAGGTCAGGGACATGCTGGCTTTGGGAGTGATCCAGCTGTCTTCCAGCCCTTGGGCCTCGCCAGTGGTGCTGGTCCCCAGGAAGGATGGGTCAATCCAGTTCTGTGTGGACTATCGAAAGCTCAATGCCATCACCGTATCTGATGCCTACCCTATGCCCAGGCCTGACGAGCTCCTAGACAAGCTGGGAGGTGCTCGGTACCTCACCACTATGGATCTTACCAAAGGCTACTGGCAAGTGCCACTGGACGCAGATGCCAGGCTGAAATCGGCCTTTATCACCCCTCTGGGGCTCTATGAGTTTCTGACCCTACCCTTCGGCCTCAAGGGAGCACCGGCCACCTTCCAGCGCATGGTGGATCAGCTACTGAGGGGAATGGAGAGTTTTGCCGTGGTGTATATTGACGACATCTGCGTCTTCAGCCAGACCTGGGGGGACCACATGTCCCAGGTTAAACAAGTCCTGGACCGACTCCGAAAGGCTGGGTTAACAGTAAAGGCTGAGAAGTGCAAGGTGGGGATGGCTGAAGTATCTTACCTGGGCCATCGGGTGGGGGGCGGCTGCCTGAAGCCGGAACCAGCCAAGGTGGAGGTGATCAGAGACTGGCCTGCTCCCCAAACCAAAAAGCAGGTCCAGGCCTTTATTGGGATGGCGGGGTACTATCGAAGGTTCGTGCCCCACTTTAGTGCCATAGCCGGCCCCATCACTGAACTGTGCAAAAAGGGGAAGCCAGACAAGGTGATCTGGACTGAGCAGTGCCAGGAGGCTTTCCGGGCGCTGAAGGAGGCTCTGGTTAGCGGCCCAGTTCTGGCAAACCCAGATTTTGACAAACCCTTTATGGTGTTCACCGATGCCTCAGACACGGGACTGGGGGCGGTGTTAATGCAGGAGGATGAAAAGGGAGAAAGACACCCCATCGTGTACCTGAGTAAGAAGCTGCTACCCCGGGAACAAAGCTACGCAGCCATCGAGAAGGAATGCCTGGCTATGGTGTGGGCCCTTAAGAAGCTAGAGCCATATCTCTTTGGGCGACACTTCACCGTGTACACCGACCACTCTCCCCTGACCTGGCTGCACCAGATGAAAGGAGCCAACGCCAAGCTCCTGAGGTGGAGCCTGCTCCTGCAGGACTATGACATGGACGTGGTCCATGTGAAGGGAAGTGCCAACCTGATAGCGGATGCGTTGTCCCGGAGAGGGGGCCCTGAACTTCCCCAGGTCACTGGGCAGAGTGACCCCGCTTAGTTCAGTCTCGAAGGGGGGAAGAGATGTGATGCAGTAGGGATGTCTGTGTGGGGAATGGGAGACCAGGGGAGGACTTTAGGGGATGGACGATGCCAGGGCCTGTAACCTGAGCTAGGTAAGGGAGGGGAAAGGTCAACACCTTTGCCCGGGAAGAGGACAAAGGAAGGGAGTGGCAGGAGGGAAGCAGTTTGAGTTTGGGCTTGGGGCTGTGTGGGCGGAATTCAGGTTATCCTAACTAGGATCCAAGCACCCTGAAAGCCCAGAAGGACTCGGTGGAAGGGTCCTGACTGTGCCTGCAAGCTCTGCTGTAACCTGTGTTCCTGTTGTCCAATAAACCTTCTGTTTTACTGGCTGGCTGAGAGTCACTGTGGGTCCCAGGAAGAGGGGTGCAGGGCCGGACTCCCCCACACTCCGTGACACCTCTTCATTGGCCTCTTTGCTTAGCCCAAATCCCTCCCTCCTTGACTGTACTCTGTGTCCTTTCTCCCCCCTACTGCCATGCCTTCATTCATGCAATCCTCTATGACCAGAGCCCTGTTTGCCAAACCTCCACTGTGGTCATTAAATCTGTGCAAAGCTTGTTTCTATGGTCCTGCGCAGATTGTTTTTAAAAATATAGTCAATAGCTCCACCTCTGAAGACGTGCTGTACCGTCTCTGGCAATCACTTAATCCTTTCATCTTCACCCTCATCCTCCTCTTCCTGTGGCGACATCCCCTTCTGTTGTGACTTAACTTGGACTGGGGGTAGTTACTCCATTAGGCTGTGGGCCCCCATCCCCAAATGTGTACATGCAAAGGCAGCATTATTTTGTGGCCATGTTAGCCACAAGATCTCCTAGGGTGTCAGAGGCAAGAGTAGTGTGAACAGGGGTGGGTACCTTGTGGCTAAGAGCTGATTGGGTTATGTATGTGGGGTGGGCTGGCTGTACTAAGATATGCAGGCCATGTTCCCTAGTTCTCACATGGAGAACCTGTGGAAGGGGAATTCCATGGGATGTGAGGAACCCTATCTAATTGTGGCTTTTTGAGAATCATAGGACTGGAAGGGACCTTCAGAGGTCATCTAATCCAGTCCCCTGCACTCATGGCAGGACTATGTATTATCTAGACCATCCCTGACAGGTGTTTGTCTAATCTGATCTTAAAAATCTCCAATGATGGAGATTCCACACCCTTCCTTTTATTCCAGTGCTCAGCCACCCTGACAGGAAGCTTTTCCTAATGTACAACCTAAACCTCCCTTGCTGCAATTTAAGCCCATTACTTCTTGTCCTATCCTGAGAGGTTATGAAGAACAAATCTTCTCCCTCCTCCTTGTAGCAACCTTTTATCTACTTGAAAACTGTTATCATATCCCCTCTGTCTTCTCTTCTCCAGACTAAACATACCCAATTTTTTCAGTCTTCCCTCATAGATCATGTTTTCTAGACCTCTTCTCTGGATTTTCTCCAATTGTCCACATCTTTCCTGAAATGAGGCATCCAAAACTGGACACCATACTCTAGCCAAGGCCTAATCAGCGCAGAGTAGAGCAGAAGAATTACTTCTCGTGTCTTTCTTACAACACTCCTGCTAATACATCCCAGAATGCTGTTTGCTTTTTTTGCAACAGTGGTACACTGTTGACTCATATTTAGTTTGTTGTCCATTCTGACCCCTCAGATACCTCTCCACAGTACTCCTTCCTAGGCAGTCATTTCCTATTTCGTATGCGTGCAACTGATTGTTCCTTTTGAAGTGGAGTATTTTGCATTTGTCCTTATTGAATTTCATCCTATTTACTTCAGATCATTTCTCCAGTTTGTCCAGATCATTTTGAATTTTAATCCTATCCTCCGAAGCACTTGCAAGCCCTCCCAGCTTCGTATCATCCGCACACTTTATCAGTGTACTCTGTATACCAGGGATCGGCAACCTGTGGTTCCAGAGCCGCATACGGCTTTTTGGCTGCCCCTTTCAGGGAAGCTGTTTTTTTGATGGGGTGCGAGGTGCAGGCTCTGTCTGGGAGGCGCTTACCACAGGTGGCTCCCGGCTGGTGGCTCAGCAGGGCTCAGGCAGGCTGTCTGCCTGCCCTGGCCCCACACTGCTCCTGGAAGCAGCTGGCTGCTGGCACAGCTCTGCGCACCCCTTGGGGGAGAGGGGCAGCGGGTCTCTGTGTGCTGCCCATGTCCACAGGCACCGCCCCCCGCAGCTCCCATTGCCCAAGAACCAGCCAATGGAAGCTGTGAGGATGGTGCTGGGGGAGAGGACAGCGCACGACACAGATACGTGCCAGCAGCCAGCCACTTCCAGGAGCAGCATGGGGCCAGGGCAGGCAGGCAGCCTGAGGTGAGCCCTGCTGCACCACTGGCCTGGGTGCCGCCTGTAGTAAACACCTTGCAGCCAGAGCCTGTACCTTGCACCACCTCCCATACCCCAACCCCCTGCCCCAGCTCAGGACCCTCTCCTCCACCCAAACTCCCTCCCAGATTCCACACCCTCTCCTGCACTCCAATCCCCTGCTCCAGCCCAGAGCCCCCTCCTCTTTATATTCAAATTCAAATGGCTCATTACCAAGGCAACTGTTGTCTACCAATAAAACTCTTGGAATTTCTTGTGATAAGGAAGTGTCTGTGCTCTGTCTTTACTAGTATGTTCAGATGTCCAACAGTTTGAAAAAGTCTAAAGTCAGAAATAAAATTGAAGGTATTTATCTGATCTATCAAAAAAAAATGACAACCAAGAGAGAAAGATATAAGACTAACATCAAGAATTTCAAAATAATTGGACTGAGTGTTACGCTTTTATAGCGAGTTCAGCCAGACGCCCGTTGTGCCTCATTTCCAACAATAAGAAATCAAAGCTAGAAAGACATTTTGAAAAGAAACATTGGACATTTGCTGAAACCTATCCAGCTGATGATGTGAGGAAAAAAGCAGTAGAGGATCTCCGATGTAAAGCAGAGAAAACAAGATGTATGTTTGCTAAATGAAGGCACCAAGCAGAACCACTACTGCTAGTTTTGTGGCAGCTCAAGAAATCATCAAACGAGGGAAGCCATTCACAGATGGAGATGGAGAATATGCGAAAGAATGTTTCCTTAAAACATCTGAGCACCTCTTCAATAATTTTAAAAACAAAGATGAAATAGTTTAGAAAATTAGAGAAATGCCATTATCTGCAAAGACTGTAAAGGACAGAACTATTGAGATGTCCACAGATATAACCAGCCAGATTAGTGACAGTAGATCAACACCAGGCTTTTCTGTTGCCTGCGATGAAACATGTGATGTGGATAACATCACTCAGGTTGCCTTACTCTGCAGATATGTTAATGATCAAGGTCCTCAAGAAGAGTTGATCGTATTATTACCACTCACAGGACAAACTCAAGGCGAAGATATTGCATCTGCTTTCACTAATGTCTGAAACAAAAAGATATTGACATCAACAGAATAATTCCTCTTGCTGCAGATGGAGCACCGAGCATGAAGATGGCACACAAAGGTTTCCTTTCTTTACTTTAAAAAAGTATGGCGCATGATGTAATTTCATTTCACTGCATAATCCACCAGGAGGTGCTGTGTGCATAAACTTTTCCAGAGGAAATCTCAAAAGTAGTGGAAATGGTCCTGCAGATTGTTAAAATAATGGCAAGGACTCTCAATCATCGTCAGTTTTGCGATTCTCATGTATTACAAGATAAGATGGCTTTCCAGAAGTGCAGTCCTGCTGAGGTTTGCGTCATGTCTTGAGGAAATTAGAGTGTTCCTCCGAGAAAGGGGCCTTAAAGATGCAGCACTAACAGATTCTCACTGGCTGCAGAAATTCAGTTTCATGGTGGATTTAACTTCTCATTTAAACATTGAATTGGAAGCTACAGGGAAAAGGAAATACTTCAATTTCACTTTTGGAAGAAGTTCTTTCATTTGAATGAAAGCTATCTTTGTAAGGGACATTGAGATGGGCATGTTAGTGTATTTCCCAACCGTGAAGCAATACAACCAACCAACTGTGATATTGAGGTTCGGTTCCTTGCAGAAACAGTCATGAAAATGCAAGCTGCATTTGCTCACCGATTTCACGAGTTCAGAAGGGAAAAGTCCACTTTGTCATTTCTGTTGAAACCACTTGAAGCTGACACTTCTGCATTGAATTTTCCAGCATTTGCAGGAATCGATTGAGTGCAATTTGAACTTGAATTAGCGGACTCACAAGACAAGGATTTATGGAATTCAAAATTGAAAGATCTTGTCACTGAACTTGAAAATCTGGAAAGGCAGAAATCCACCCTGGGGCTACAACATAAGTGGTCTGAAATGAATGACCTTAAATGGGAAGACCAGATTATATTTGACATTTGGAATTGTCTACCAGATATGTACAGTCAGCTGAAGAAATAAGCATTTGGGCTTCTCTCAATCTTCGGTTCAACTTACTTCTGTGAACAAGTGTTCTCCAACATGAATTTCATCAAAAACAAACTGAGGAGCCAACTGCAAGATGTTAGTCTTGAGTCCTGTTTGAAAATGAAAATCACGGCATATTCACCAAACACTGAACAAATCTCTAAAGATGTCCAACAACAGAAGCTGCATTAAAAGTACTGATGAGTAGTAATAACTTTAATATGTTCAATTATTATTAGTTGATAAACTCTAACTCTACAAGTAGCTTTGCGTGTGATGCCACTCTTGAAATATTTTGGTCAAAGACAAAAACAAAAAAAATGGCTCCTCTTCTTTGAAAGGTTGCTGACTCCTGCTCTATACCATTATCTAAATAATTGATGAAGATATTGAACAGACCAACAGAGGTGATCCCCTGCAGGACCCCACTTGTTATCAGGGCCGCCGAGAATGGGTTCGGGTCCCGGTGGAAAAAAAATTTTTGGCCCTCCCAGCAAGGGCGGACTGGCTAAACAGGGCCGACAAGAGTAGGGGGAAACCGGACCCCAGGCCCCATTCTGGACTGCCAGGCCCCATTCTGGACTGCCAGGCCCCAGTAATTTGTACTGGTTTCCTCCCACCTCTCATCGGCCCTGCTCGTTATGCCCTTCCACCATGACTGTGAGCCACCGATAATTACTCTCTGGGAATGGTCTTCCAACCAATTTTGCACCCACCTTAAAGTAGCTCTATAACGAAAGAATTTTGTCTCAGTTGCCTAGGATGCCTTATTAAGCTTTAAACTGAAAATCTAATAAATAAGTAGCAACAGACCATAACATTCTTCATCCTCCAGTGTCGCTAGCTTCACAAATATTCCTCACCCCATACATCACCTCAGTTGTCATCTGCTTACAATTCCACTTCAGCATGTGCATCTTCCATCTTGGTAAACACCTAAAAAATCCTGGCATCTAAACATACCAGTTAGCATTGCTGTTTATGAACAGCAAAAAAGACCAAAAAGGAAGGATGAAAGACTATTAAGAACAGAATAAATGCTTTGTTTCATTGGAGCTCAGCTAATAAGTAAGTAATATGTAATTTAAATTAGGCGCTGATTCCTCAACAAGTAATATACTTATGAGCACTACAGCACCCTATTAAAAGCAAATGACATTAGTGCTAGTTGGGTAAAAAAATAACCCAAAACCAAATTGAATGGGATGGATAAAACACATCAGGACATCGATACATGAACAAGTTATATCCCGGACCAAAACTGCACCAACTTGACCATGACTATCAGGCAATAATAAAATGTTGAGTTTAATCCCAGACGGGTTTAAAAAAAAAAAAGTCTCTTATGCTTCATTGGCAATCGCACAGGTCCTTGCTAGCAAATGCTAGACTGGTTGTGATGCATTAGTTTGAGTACTGTGAACACCCTAATCTTCTTGCTATTCCTGACATAAGCTTTCTACTCTTGCTCCTCTTCCCCTAAGAAGTGAAAATCATTTGCAATGAATAAAGATTGTGCAAGACTGATCAATTTATAAGGCTTTATGCATAAAATTAGTGCTAGAATCTTCATTGCATATTCACTGTAGACATTACTTTTCCATGAAGAATAACAATTTCTAATTGTCATTGAACATGGTAAATTAAAAATGCACCTTTCAGGTTTGGAAGTACAGATTCTCTTCAGTTTTCTGGGAGAAAAAAAAAAGAAAGTAATTCCTTTTCCATCATAGTTCACTCCCTCTATCTGTAGCTGAACCCCAATCGCAGATGCCTTTTTGGATAGTGAGTATCTTTGATTTCAAAGTCTAAAGCCATTTCAAACAGATTCAAAATCTCTCTGCCAGGCTATGTACTTCTGACTTAAATTCTTGGCTGATGGCTTGGTGTGAGCAATCACATCCAGGAAATCTGCTGTTGTGACCGTATCCAGCCGGAGTTCGGGTAAATTACTGCTACCTGGAGAGAGAAAATTGACCAAATGCTGAAAGTGAATGAGATGTTGATCAGTGCTAAGAGATGCTCTTTTTAAGCCAGTGCATAATGCAACGTACTTAACGGTTAATACACTAAGCAGAAAATTGAATATAGCAGGAGAGAACATGGTTCTTATTGTGTTCAGTGCACAGAAATTGACAGCTTCAACAGATGACCTGAGTTATGTAAACGTTGGCTTAATTAGGTTTTTACAAACATACAGTTTAAAACTTTTCTAAGCAAATAAGAGAACTCCACCTACTGGTATGTGAATATATAATACCTAGTGTTACAATGACAGATCAGCATTTGTCACATAGGGTTCTCTATGAGAGCTATTGTACCTGGCTGATGATTTTCAAGAGCATTGAAGATTTTCCTCACTGGCCGCATAGCTGCTTCCTTGCAGACCAGTTTAACGTCAGAGCCAGAGTACCCTTCTGTCTCCTAATAAAGATCACAATTCACAGCATTACAAATCATTGCACGTGATGTGTATACGCTCTCATGTTACTTCATTCTTGCTTTGAATGCAGAGTTGCTTTATGCAGGTGTTAGCAAATCAGGCACTTGGCTTTTTAAGGAAAGTCTTCTGCAGGTAAAATAAAATCTTCAACTCTCTGTGCCTGTTTCCCACCCTTTCTGTCTTACCTATCTTGACTGTAAACTCATTCTGGACCTGATCCAAAGCCCTCTGAAGTCAATGAGAGCCTTCACTGGCTTTAATGGGCTCTATGTTTCTGTCCAGTGCCTAGTAAAATGGGCCTCTAGGCCCTACTGAGATACAAACACCACCAATGGTTTTCAACCACAGATTTTCAACATCAGGGCTGCTCTGCAAAAAATAACTTGTTTTGCATCCCATCTTTTGCAAGTCTGAATGTGAATACTCTTATTTTGGGTTAAGAGCATCCTGCTTCCATTTAGCTAGGCCACTCTTAATCCAAACTAAAGTGTGTCCACACACAAAAATAACAAGTGTGAAATAAAAGCAGTTTTGGTGCAAATTTGTGTGTAGACAAGTCCTTTGGCATGTGCAACCGCACACCTCCTTCAATGCGTGTCTACTTCACACACACACATACATAGCAAAAATACAAATCTCATATTTGTGCGCACCCTAGGCACTCAAATGGCAAGGCATGTGCCCAAATAACCACTTGCCTTTAATTTAAAAAATCCTAGCCCTGTGTAATCATCTTTAAATGAAAACCCAACCATCCTGAGTGCATAGCATGGTCTAGCTTGTACCAAGCTGTACATAATGAGGTTCTCGTTCCAGCCAGTGATTGAGCTGATAATCATGCGACAGTTGGATAAGAATGGGGCTTGCTGTAACACAGATAGCACTGTTCTGCCCAGCGAGGACAGGGCCAAAGGCTCACGAGAATCGACAGCTGATTCTACAACCTTATGTTTGGAGTTCTAGTGCACTGTAGTTGTTAAATAGTAAGAATTATGTTTCAGTTTCATAGACAAAGTGTTTTTGAAATAGAAACTGAAATATTCTGTATGTATCTATGAACAGAACTAAGCCATGGTCAGCTGAGCAAGTATTAGCTACTCTCAGCAGAGGTTATAGGTGACAACAGCCTGAATTCAGGCTCTGTAAGGAAAATATCTGAGCTCTTGGAAATTGATGCCCTGGTGAGCCTTTTCACTTTATTGATGCTCTTTCATACTGCACTAGTGTCCATGACAAATTCTTCCTACTCAGCAGAGTGCTGTACCATGCTCATCTCCACTATAAACCGAAAGACCCCACTGTGGTGTTAGGAAGGGCTGGAGGTATACAGTTGTAATTTTTTTCTATGTTTACATCTGAAGCAGTGAAAAGGTGACTATACCGGCATCAAAATACATCTTTGACTTCCAAGTTGAGTCATGCGAACCTGGTGCTTTCACCTACTGAGACAAGTTCAATACCTTCAGCTCTCATTGATGTCCCCTCGTAGGAAGAGTCCCTAAGCCTCCCATCTTACCCACGTTCAATCATTCACCTTCATAATGTGAGCTTTATTCTCATTCCCTCGGCTATCATGTTTACAGATGCTACTTGTAGCATGTATAGTTCACACCTGTTTCAATGAGAGCAGAATCAGGCTCACTACATTCTCACAATTCCCTCGCTGAAAAACTTCAGGTGTCTGAGTTGCCAGTGATGAATTGCACCTGCTTTGCTGTCCTCTCACCTGACCCAGCAAACTGTACTCCAGCTCAGTTCTCAGCTCCACTCCTCCACTGTTGCTCACTGGGGGCAGCCAGTGCTGAATCATAGCCTGTCGTGCCTCTTTATTTGGGAGGTCAACCAAAATCCTCTTCTCCAGCCGCCGCAACATGGCATAATCTAATTCCCTAAAGAGAAAGAAAACGGGGATAAATCTTCTCAGCAAGATTGTGTGTTTGTACGGATGCTGGACTTCTGAAAACTAAGCTGCTTGTTGCAGGAAGCCACTTTACATTTTCAAAGCTACGGGTGATCCTTTCAACCTGGTTATAAAATAGTAATTAATCATCATCACACATTGTTGCCAATTAAGTCTATCTGTATGGTTATTGATTCATGATCTAGGGACTTGGAATATGGAGTCAAGAGTTGTAGGTTCTTATCCTGGCTCTGATACTGGTTCACTGTCTGGCCTTGAGCAGGTCACTTCACCTCTCTGTGCCTTGGTTTAACCCTTTTTGTAAAATGGGGACACAACAACTCATCTCTGAGGCGCATTGTGAGGATTAACTAATTGCTTAGTGATCTTCAGATGAAACGTGCAATAAATGCAAAACCTAGATTATAATCACTTTGGGGCACATGCCATTTTTGTTTAAATGTGTTTTCACCTAGCACACAATGGTCCTGATGCATGACCAGGGCTCCTAGGTGCTATGGGAATACAAACAAATAGTAATAATATTCCCACAGGACCGAGCATCCTTATTAAAAGCTGCAAAGAATGGGCACACCATTGAAAGAGAAAGTGCCAAGGTGCTGAAAACACTAATAGTCTCAGATTATTAAAGATGAGTTGCAAAGAAAAAGACAAAAATTGATGTGTGTCCCATATTTGTATTATTGCTGCTTTGTCATGCATAAAAAAGGCATGAAAGAGCTTTTTACCCCTAAACTATTTTATTTTCTTTCTGCTTCTTTTTTCCTACAAAATATCAGTATTGTCAAGTCTTGTCTTCCCTAGTTATTCTGGAGGATTCCTTGGAAGTCTCATGTATCCTCTTTTCTCCTAACTGTTTTTCAAGCATTTAAGCTTAACACGTATTAACAAAAACAACCTGCCTAAATAAAAATCAATTCACATCTCAGTTAATCAAGTGTCACTTGCATATAATAAACCTACAAGTTCTCCCATCTTCTACTGAGTATTCCATTCCTGTAGAACACAAGTGTTCATTTTAAAACATTTTCTAGTCCTTAGGGTAAATGGAAACCTTTTAAGTGTGAAATTGACTTAGAGGTACCTTGTTCAGTGCAAACAGCCAGACAGGCTGAGTGTTAGAAAAGTACTGTGAATAACTACACATTCCTGACTCTGAACCCTAATTATTGCAACCTATATCACCACACCGGTAACTATTTCATGCTTATCATTTTAGCAGAGACAGCAAGCTATTCCAGGATGTTCGTGGAATTTCAGATAGTAGGCAGGGATTAAACAAAGTACCCTGAGTTTGCTCTTTCCTTTCTGACCCCTACGGTGAAATCCTTGCCCCATGGAAGTCAATAGGAATCTTGCCATTGACTTCAATGGAACCAGGGTCCCTTCACCACATGTAAGATTAACACATTCATGCTAATAGCAGAATTTGGTCCTTGGTTAGCAGTGTAAATGGGTAGCTGTGGAATTTTGCACTGATGGTTACAGCACTATGTATGGAAAACACCCAGTGAAGTTACTGTGAGCTGGAAATGCTTATCTGCAACAAACTTTTGACCTAACAGTGAATCCTACTTCCATCACCATTGGAGATTGTTCATGTAATTTGTTTAATAATAAATAGCATTTCCCACTGATACATATAATTTTTAAGGGCTGTCAAGCAATTAAATTAATCACGATTAATTGTGCTGTTAAAAATAGAATACCATTTATTTAAATATTTTTGGATATTTTCTACGTTTTCAAATATATTGATTTCAATTACAACACAGAATACAAAGCGTACAGTGCTAGTTTCATAATTTTTTATTATAAATACATCCATTGTAAAAAATTTTAAATTAGTATTTTAGTTCACCTCGTAAGTACTGTAGTGCAATCTCTATATCATGAAAGTTGAACTTGTATGTGTAGAATTATGTACAAAAAAGCGTTAAAAAATTAAACAATATAAAACTTTAGAGCCTACCAGTCCACTCTTTCCTACTTCCTGTTTAGCCAATCGCTCAGACAAACAAGTTTGTTTACATTTGCAGAGATAATTGCAAGATATTTACATGCCAGATGCAGTAAAAATTCGTATATCCCTTCATGCTTTGACCACTGTTCCAGAGGACATGCATCCATGCTGATAATGGGTTCTGCTTGATAACCATCCAAAGCAGAGTGGACCAACACATATAAATTTTCATCATCTGAGTCAGATATTGCAAGCAGACAGTTGATTTTCTTTTTTTGGTGGTTCGGGTTCTGATATCATGCTCGTCCCACTCAGATTTTGGAAGCCAGTTCAGCTTTGAGTGTTGTAGCTATCTTTAGAAATCTCATATTGGTACCTTTTTTGCATTTGTCAAATCTGCAGTGAAAGTGTTCTTAAAATGAACAACTTGTGCTGGGTCATCATCCGAGACTGCTATAACATGAATATATGGCAGAATGCATGTAAAACAGAGCAGAAGATATACAATTCTCCCCCAGCAAGTTCAGTGCCAAATTTAATTAAACACACTATTGTTTTAAACGAGTATCATCAGCATGGAAGCATATCTTCTGGAATGGTGGCGGAAGCATGAAGAGGCATACAAATGTTTAGCATATCTGGCATGTAAATTCCTTGCAATGCCGGCTACAAAAGTGCCATATGAACACCTGTTCTCACTTTCAGGTGACATTGTAAATAAGAAGCGGGCAGCATTATGTCTCAAATGTAAACAAACTTGTTTCTCTTAGTGATTGGTGGAACAAGAAGTAAGACTGAGTGGACTTGTAGGCTCCAAAGTTTAACATTGTTACATAACTGCACTCAAAAACAAAATAAACAAAATCTACATTTGTAAGTTACACTTTCACGACAGAGATTGCACTACAGTACTTGTATGAGGTGAACTGAAAAATACTATTTCTTTTGTTTATCATTTTTACAATGCAAATATTTGCAATAAAAATAATAATATAAAGTGAGCACTGTACACTTCGTATTCTGTGTTGTAATTGAAATCAATATATTTGAAAATGTAGAAAGATATCCAAACATATTTAATAAATTTCAATTGGTATTCTATTAACAGTGAGATTAAACTACGATTAATCACGATTAATTTTTTTTAATTAATTTTTTGAGTTAATTGCATGAGTTAACTGCCATTAATTAACACTCCTAAAATTTTTTAAACAAGTACCTAAATTAAGTTCCTAGGTACACATTTCAGTGCTTTAACAAGTGAATGCTCAAAAATACTTAGCACCCAGCAGCTCCCACTGAAGTCACTGGGAGCAGCAGTAATCAGCACCTTAGAAAGAACCTATCAGGTTCACGATGTGATTGCAGGCAAAGACTGAGTAAGCACAGATTTAAAACAAATAACCAGCCAATTCAAATCTTAAAGAAGAACTGGGAAATTCATTCAAATACACTCTACTTGAGCCCTGATAAATAAATAAGAGAATTTTAAAATCAATGCATATTTTTATTGATACTTATCACCAGTTTGAGTTATGTTTATTGTATATGACTGCAACAGGGAGCCAACAGATAACTAGGCCTTACCTGGTGCCTAGGCCTTGCATATTTCTTTTGTGCGGGGTGAATTTCACCCACCGCAAGGACTTTTTTGGAACAGACTCCAAAGCAAAAAGAGAAATCTTGTGTTCCCCCCACCTCCCATACCAATACATCGCCTCACAAAGGATGTACTTGGCTAGGAATTCAAAACAGATTTCTATGCAAACTCACATTTAATTCTCTCTTACTCTGACATGGCTTAGTTACTAATATAAGGGGTTTAGGTCACCCACCTCAAGCTGAGTTTATCTGAGAAATGATTACAAAACAAAGAAAGGAGCCACATGTCATGCTGGGATGCTTCCTCAGCCAGGTGCTTTCTCATGTTGTGACTTTGTTTTGGAAAGCCAACTGTCCACATTTCGCCTGAGGAAGCAGAGCTGTGGACGCTAGAAATCCTGTTGGTGCAGATCCTCAGCTGGTGTATGTTATGATAGCTCTACTGAATACAATTTACACCGGGTGCCGACCTGCCCCTTCACCTGCAATGACAGTACTTTAGCCTGGCTACATCTAGGTTCTCAAGTACATGCCTAGTGTCCAAGCCCGCATTTAGGGTAAGTCTTCACTGCAGAATTAACTCGGGTTCTTATTTGGGTGTTGCTCCTAACCCCTCTCCACACAGGAAAACCTCTCAAACTGTTTGAGGTGGTGCTTTTACCCATGCTAGCTGGCCCAGCAGGCTAAAGCCTGATTACCACTTTCACTTTGGGCTGGTAACATCTTATGGTGCGGCAGATATCCCTCTCCCAGTCAACCAGAGGTTAAAGAGCACCTGCGGTCACAATCAGCCCCAACCCTTGCTGCACCTGTGCAGCTTGTCTGGCCTGGGGGAGGGCCCTTAGAAGGGAGGAACTCAGGCCAGTGGGGGAGGCAGTCTGAAAGAAGCCGAGCTAGAGCTCCCAGCCCAGGACAGTGGGTTAGGTGCTGGAAAACAGCTTAAGAGCACTGCCAGCCTGAGCCCTCTGAGATCAGACATGCTGGCATACGCCTCCATGTTTGAAATCCACATAGGGACCATCCCTCAA
The DNA here is from genome assembly GCF_025201925.1 of Gopherus flavomarginatus. Taxonomy (NCBI): domain Eukaryota; kingdom Metazoa; phylum Chordata; order Testudines; family Testudinidae; genus Gopherus; species Gopherus flavomarginatus. Next base: position 14,254,791 of record NC_066619.1, on the reverse strand, counting down.
GAAGAACTCTCTTCCTTCATTTTGGACTGTCTTATATCCCCTGGATGGGGTGGAATTGCTATGACAGCCAGCCAGAGGGCTGGCCCCAGAGCCAGACAGGGGCCTGCTGTTGCCTAGGGAATGATGTCTGAGGTCAGTGAGATGCCTGCATTCATCCCAAGGGGGTGATGTTCAGACATAACCTTTGATGTGCCCACTTTGCAGTGAGGATGCAGGCCAAACCACCAGACTGCTGATAGTCCTATAATTTCCCCTGTGTGTCCCAAAGAAAAGTCAAGTTCTGAATTATCCCACAATTCACTGGGAAAGAATCATAAAGCACCTCAGCTTACTGCTGCACAAAGAACCATGGGATACGTTCCCAGACATCCTAACAACATACATTGAGGACAGGGGTTGCAGTACCAAGCAGGGCACAGTAACTCAGGTATGGCTGGTCTCACTTGGGCTAGGCTAACCTGATGTTCAGACCAGGTTGCTGATCACCAGTTACTTCTGCAGTGAAGCCACACCCATTAAGTCTCAAAATATGTCCCACAGTCTGTGCAGAACAGTTGGCTGACAGCAGAACATCTAGCCACAGCATTTCCAACTAGACTTAGCGATATTCCCATACTTGACAACAAGATTTAAGGATAACAAAGAGAAAACCCTAAAGTGACTTTGCAGGGGCTGAATGGATGTCTTGTAACTTATCCAAACTCTTAGAATCAAACTATAAAACACCAGGCAAACACCCACATGGCCTCAGAACTCTATGTGTTCCCTCCTTTACAGATGTGAAAAATACCACCTACCCTTCTCTTGTCAAGGTAGATATTCAACTGCTGGGTTTCACTCGAGCTGACCTGCTTTTTAAATGCAGCAGGTGACTGAGAAGGGAACAAGCTAGTGCCATCCACTCTAAAATTTTTCTCTGGTTTGGAATGTTTCTTAGTAAGAAGGAATCCAGGTGCTGGAAACCCACGTGCTAACGTTTTCAATGGATACCAGGTAAAGTCAGTTACATTCAATGACTAAGCCTTCCCTTTTTCTGTTTACTGCTACTGCCATGTTTTCTCCCCAACCCCTCCATGCCCACAATTCAAATGAAGTGTCCTCAGCATTTTAAATACAATACGTATAGATATCCTAAATCATTGCTCTTGCAGTCAAGGGGCAGCCAAATTCTCTGCAAACCCTTGGGGATCTACTAAGTTTGGAAGCTGTGTCTGTATTTCCCTCGTAATAATTCTGAGCAACAAATTGTAACTCAAATGTGAGAAAGCTTATGAAGTGTCACACTAACCGATGATAAATCTTGATGGGAAAAGATGCAGAAGAGAGACACTTCAAACGAAAAGGCCTACTGATATAAGGATTATGTTAAAATCATGCCTGGTAAACAAGAGACTTATGGGACCAGAAATCAATGGACCAATGGTGTTAGAAATTAGGCCTAATTGATGGACTAAATAATGAGAGGATGGGCTATTCTGCCCATCACTCCCCTTTTCAGGTCCTCAGAAAGAGACTTTGAGGGGAAAGGCTGGCTGTGATGCTGGCTGACTGAAAGATGGAAAAGGAGCAAGCTTCACCATCACTGCTGCTACCACCATCTCCTAGGACCGCAGGCCTTCATCATCCTAATCTGAGAGATGTCCAGACCGGGCCAGAGAGAGGGCATCATATGACACTGAAACCGCTGCATCCTCTGGCTAAATCCCAACTACCACGGGGGATGTGAGAGTTTGTCACATCCCTCCCTCTCCATGTGTGTTCTCTTCCTTCCCCACCTTATAGCTCCTTCTTATCACTTGCCTTGTTCTTTATCTCTAATAAGAGTCTGGCTTAGCAGGCAAAACTGCATATTTTGCAACACTGCTGTAAGCCTGTGACCAGAAAGGGGATGCTAAATGCAATGCCCTAAACAACCTGATGCAGCTACAAGTTTGCCACGTCTCAGAGTAGCTGATCAGACTGTGCACTGTGCCTGTGTTTCTCAGCAGTGTTTGCAAATGAGAATCAACACCAGATACAGAAGCTGCATTTTCTATCTTCACAGTTCTTTTCATTCTTCTGCTAGGATTTAACAACTGCTCTAGCCCCTCTGAACAAAACTGTTCTCTCTTCCCCAAACAGCACAGTTATGACTATCTAAAAGACTGGTAAACACCCTGGTTTCCGTCTACAAATTCTCTTCAGCTAAAAGGCACGAGATGTTTTTAAAATGAAAGCCTGACAATCATTTACATTTTAAGTACTTCAACTGTTTTTCCTTTTCTGTATCTCTAATCTTATGTATTGCATCTTTAACAAAAGGTTTTAGAGGATTTTTAATGGTGTGGTTGCAAGCTGAGTTCTCTGTATACCAACCCTCCCCCGAATCTTGTTTTACAACTGCTTAAAGTTGGACAGTTAAGAGTTGTGTTAACACCTTTGACTCTTTGGGCCCTTTATTCCATCTAAATACATACAATGCTTCTTACTAAGGAGAGCACTAGCTGGGGACTACTTGAGGGGAACACAGAACCCTCTGCCCATGGTTCCTCCCCCTACCCCCCCAGGAGGATATGGTGCTTGGTTAATAATAGTAATGTTGCAAAAGCAGTGCTCTGTGGAGTACTAGCTCCTACTGTGCTTGCTGGTAGTATCCCCACTGGTTTGGGAAGGGAATGCAACGAAGAGTAAGGGTTCTTCATCCTTCCCAAACACAGCTCCAGGGCTGTGAAGTCCTGACCATGCACAGCTGGCTTGAGGTGATTCTGGGAGAGACAGCCCCTGCTTTGTTGGTGCTGCACACCCATATCTGCTCCCGCGGGGCCTTTTCTGCCTGGTTTTACTTTTATTTGCTTCCATCCATGGGTTACCTAGGGAGGTGGTAGAATCTCTTTCCTTTGAGGTTGTTAAGGTCAGGCTTGACAAAGCCCTAGCTGGGATGATTTAGTTGGGGATTGGTCCTGCTTTGAGTAGGGGGTTGGACTAGATGACCTCCTGAGGTCCCTTCCAACCCTGATAGTCTATGATCTCTCTCTCACAGCAGAAAGGAGCTTAGGGTCCTGCAATCTACTGAAGGCAAGGAGCTTATTAGCAGAGGGCAATTCTGGGCCTGACTTAGATTCTGTGGTTTAACTGTCCTTGACCCCATCTTTGTCAGCACATTTATAGAAGAGAAAATACTTCTCAATGTACCATAATACTTTGGCTTCTTCCCTCAGTACTGTTTGTTAATCAATGCTAAGTCCCCGCACCTACACTTTGACCATTGTCTGGGTGGGAGGGGAAGAGCAAATGATCCTATTCTATGCTAGTAAATTAAACTAATCAATGAGTTAGGAAAGACTTCAAAGGTATGGGGGGGGGGAACAGCATAGTTAAAGATCACTTTATCTTTTAGTTAACAAGGCCTTTATTTTATTTAATTATGTTTAATCATTTCAACAAGTAACTTGTCAATAAACCACATTGCTTTGTGATGAGTAACAGGAAGCCGGGCTGGGCAGCAAGGAGGGGATTGCTGAATGGAATGGAAAGATCAATAAGCTGCAATGTAGATAAGAGTGCATAAAGTGCTTTGTTTTGACTTCTTTTCCATTCAACTAAAAGCATCTTGGTATTAATTTTTCATTGGATCAACAACCATCCAAGATAAACAAATCTTTTAAAATCTAGTTCAGTACAAGGCTGAAAAAATGAGGCATAAATATATATATATATTTAAAATGACACTTAGGGCTGTAGCCTATTTTTTTTGAGACACACAGTATAACTTGGCATTAGCCAGGTATCTCCTGCACTACAAATCCCAAGAGCAAATTAGGACAAGTGCTCAGGATACTGTCCCAAAGAGAAGAGCTGCTGCTGAATTAAACAACTCTCCTCAGCAGAGACGACCGTGGTCTAGTAGGCTGAGCATGGGGCTGTGACTCAGGAAAGCTAGCTCCTACTCCTAACTCTGCAAATGACTCTGTATGACCTTGGAAAAGTAACAATCTTTCTGTTCTTCAGTCACCTCCAGCTGTAAAATGGGGGATAAGGGTAACCCCCTCTTGCTAAACCATTTTACTCACCTTTGTGATCAACAGCTGACCAAACAGCACTACAGAAGTACAAATCATTGTCATCAGCCTTCTTCACCACCAACAAATATATGTAGGGTCGAATACGTGAAATAAATACAACTCACTAAATGCGCTGCTGGATAATACATTCTTTAATTACATAACTAAGGGAAATCAATGGGCATACAAGAGCTAACGAGTAATACTTGACACTTATATAATGCTTTAACTCTTCAAAGCCTTCTCCACACCTCAACTAGTTTACCATGTGTATGTGTGAGGCATCACCTGCTTAACATGTGATGTGGCTAGTATTATCCTCAAATGTATAGATTTGTTGGGAGGGCAGGGAAGGAAAGGAGCACAGAGATGTGCTGAGTGACTTCCCAAAGTTACAGAAGGTGTCAGTATGATCATTGGGATTAGTACTCGGCCATTCCTGGTTCCACAAACCTTCCCCCTCAGTGTATAAACATAAATATGAATCCAGTGAAAATGAGTAAGAACAATGCTCCAATTCCTTCCCAAATATACCACTTCCTGTTTGCCCTGTTGTACTACTGTGTTCACATTCTTTCTGCTCCATCTCCCTTCTACACTCCACTACCTCCTAGGGCCAAAAGCCCAATTCACATGCAAAACTATTCATATATAAATTCAGCTCTGATATTAGTAAGCCTAACTCAACTGAAGTCAGTGGTCTTACACTAGGACTGAACATAGCCCAACAAGTATTTAAGAAAAATAAGAAAAGACCAGAATACACAGTGCTGGTGTGAGCAGGTACACTGATTTCAATTGGGTTTTACCCACTTACAGCAGGTTTCTAAATTAAATTTATTTATTCATATTTACAGAAATCTCCATCTAGTGCTCTAGGCCCAGTTCTTCCCTCATTTGTAACCACACAAGCCAATAAGATTACAACCAGGTTGCTTGGGTGTAATGGAGGGCAAAATCTGACCACTTTAAAAATTAAACTTTTTTTTTTAATTCATTTTTTTAAATTAAAAAGGTGTTTAAAAACTCTGAAATGAAATTCTAAAACTTCAAAGGCAAGACTTTCAAAACTGGAGGGACAGATTCTAAGAAAACATCAGCTCCCAAAATAAGTTGCCATGTTCTCACAAGATTTCAGTCCTCTGATTGTTGAGTGCTTTTGCAGACCTGGCTGCAAAGGGTCTCGCTGGCAACTGTTGGGTGCTGAAATTTTTTTAAAATCTGGTCCTGAGTGCCTAAAGCTAGATGGTTAAATCCTGACCCCAGTGAAAGTCAGTGAGAACTTTGCCACTGACTTCAATGGAATCAGATTTTACACAGACTTTTAAAACCCTTATTTATGCCCCAGTCCTCCAAACATCTATGCATGAGTAACTTGACACACAAGTAGTCCTATTAAAAATGTCTTGGTATTTTATTTAATTTTTTAGAACACTGTGTAATTTCTTGAAATTTCAGCAGATTGTGCTTGAAATTAGGACCATTTCAGATGAAAATGCCTGTAGTCTTTTACATATATATATAAAATACACACACACACACACACACACACACACACACACACACACACACACACACACACAGAGAAAAATTCAAGTATTTCAAAATTCCAAGTTTCTAAATCAACATTGAATATAAATTAATATTGGATTCAAAATGTGCAATTTTGAATTTTACATGTTTTTAATTTGTGCAAACTTTGTAGCATTTCTGGATTGTAAAGTGGTCCAAAATTAAATGCTGAAATAGTCAAAACTGTATTGTCACTGTAGCACAGCTATTCCCATAGCAAGATTATAAATCACATACAAAGATCAGACACATATAATCTGTTTATCTAGAAAACACACTGAGGGAGGTCAGCCTCATGGTTGCCTCAACAGGTCCAGATCCTCAGGCATCCTGCTATCCCTTGACTCCATCTTATAGCTGTTATGGGTTCGGCCACAGAGATCACCTTGGGACTGTCACCTAATGTGCTGAAATTACCTCTGAGCCCGTTTTCCTTGCCAGCTTGGGACTCCAGAACCCCGCCTTGTTGAGCCAGACACACTAGCCTGCTACAACACAGACCCAGGGTCTGGGCCATGCTCCTGAAGCTGCAGACTTATCTAAAAACAGCTCAGCAGGTTACCTGTCTCCAGCACCCAGACCGCAATGGGATCCAAACCCTAAATAAATCTGTTTTACTCTGTATAAAGCTTATACAGGGTAAATTCATAATTGTTTGCCCTCTATAACACTGATCATAGAATATCAGGGTAGGAAGGGACCTCAGGAGATCATTTAGTCCAACCCCCTGATCAAAGCAGGATCAATCCCCAGACAGATTTTTGCCCCAGATCCCTAAATGGATCCCTCAAGGATTGAACTCACAACCCTGGGTTTAGCAAACCAATGCTCAAACCATTGAGCTATCCTTCCCCCAATAGAGAGATATGCACAGCTGTTTGCTCCCCCAGCTATTAATCACTTACTCTGGGCTTATTAATAAACAAATGTGATTTTATTAAGTATAAAAAGTAGGATTTAAATAGTTTCAAGTAATAACTGCCAGAACAAAGTAACAAAGCAAAATAAAACAAAAACACGCAAGTCTAAGCCTAATACATTAAGAACCTGATTACATGTAATATCTCACCCTCAAAGGTGTTCCAAAAAGCTTCTTTCACAGACAAGACTCCTTCCTAGTCTGGGCCTAATCCTTTCTCCGGTCCAGTCTTTGTTAGATCCAGAAGACATCTTGGGTGGTAAGCAGCGGTTTTCTCATAACTGGCAGTCCCCTTTTGTCCTGTCCCACCCCCATTTATAGCTTTGGCACAAAGTGGGAATCTTTTGTCTGTGCTTGTCCCCACCCCCACCTCATCAATGGAACAGTACAAGGATTAAGATGGATTCCAATATCATGTGACATGGTCACATATCACTGTAAGACCCCTAGTCTCCATTTTTTCTGGGTTGGCCCACACGTACACAGGAAGGCTTGCAGGTAAATAAACCATTTACAGCCATTTGCCCTAGTCAATGGGAGCCATCAAGATTCTAAACCACCATTAATGGCCCACATTTTGCATAATTACAATAGGACCTCAGAGTTATACTTCATATTTCTAACTTCAGATACAAGAATGATACATGCATACAAATAGGAGGAATATATTCAGTAGTTTAACCTTTGTTATGATACTTTACAAGAGGCCTTTTGCATAAAGCATATTCCAGTTACATCACATTCACACTCAGAAGCATATTTCCATAAAACATATGGAGTGCAACGTCACAATGGTTTCTGGCAGTCCCAACTTCTCCCTTTGCACTAGTGTGCATGGGCATGAAGACTTGACTTTTCTAAAGAGACTGAACATCCTTTAATATTGTACTGCTGCATGAAGCTTAGCTACCTCAAGGACTACTTCAGCAATTGAGCGTGAAAAGGAACTATGGGTTGTTCAAAGCCTCTCTTTTTAAAGGGTACTGATGCTGTAATAAATTACCATTTTTATAGTACATTACTAATGAACCACATCAGGAGAAGTGGGTTATTAATATATTAACTGTTCACTTCAAAAGATAATTATTTGCAATAGCTACTTATCTTGAAGTATTTTGTTAAACAATTGGATATTAGTGGTTTTAGAATGGAATTAATCCTATTCTGATCTATTTTTCTTGTACGTATTGTAATACAAAACAGGCCAGATTCTGCACTGATTTAAATCTACAGGATTGCCCAAATAGTAAGTCAGCACAGAATGTGCCATAATAAGTCTTGCAATTAAATGCATAAAAGGCAGATGATGGCTTTGATTTTTATTTTCATTGTGCATGTAACCAAAGAATCACCAACCAGTATATATAAGGATGAAAGGAGAATGCAAAGACCTTTATGTTAATTGATTTGTTCATTTTTTATTGTTGATTTAATGCTCACAAAAGGTGCTGTTATGAGATTGAAGTTGTCTATTTATCCCACAGCAGGTAAAACATGCAGGATGAAATCTTTAAGAGCACCTAAATGCTCTTAAATTCCTAAGTCCCATTGACTTTCAATCAGATTTAAGCTTCTAAGTGCCTACATCACTTTTGAAAACTAGGGCACAAAAGTAATTTAGGTGCATTTGAAAACTCTACCTGCCTCAGTCCTGACTTGGAGAAACCACTTATAGGTTAAGAGGGGAGTTTATTCTCTGTATCCACTCTGTCCCTGGCCTTTCTGATGAAATTGCCTACAAAGAGATCAGTTTTCAGAGTAGCAGCCGTGTTAGTCTGTATCCGCAAAAAGATTCGAAAGCTCATGCTGAAATAACTTTGTTAGTCTCTAAGGTGCCACAAGTACTCCTGTTCTTTTTACAAAGAGATCAATTAGTTCCAACTCTGGTGGGGAATAAAATATTAGTGAAGACCCGTTTTATATCCTCTTGGAAAGTTATGATCGAGATGATGTAACACACAGATCTGTACATGTATATTAAATTATGCATTGTAATTAAGGTTTTTTTCTCATACATTTGAATGAAAACTGTTGTGGATACATTGACTGCAGTTGTTCAGACGAACTGTCTGCTGCAATATAAATGACAACTCACCAGTCATAGACCAAGGATCTCCAGTCACAGAATGAGGCTCTTCCAACAAATGCCCCTAGGGTGTCCTTGTGAAAATCAGCCAGAGAACCACCAATCAAAATAAAAAACCCAGCAAAAAAACATGTGGTTCTTGTGGGTGTTGAGCCCTTACTCATCTTGAATCACTTTCAGATGGCATCATTATGTGGTTGTCGCAATGCATAGCTAAGTAAGTGCTACAGAAATGGATGTTCTTGTCAGTCAGATACTGTGCGCTGCCACTATTATGTAAAACTGAAGAGTCATTTATTAATACTGATACTTCTCTGTGAACATCTGTTGAGTAGAAACATAAGTTTTCTGTTTGGCTGAGGGGTCCTCAACTTTTTCATGCTGTGCACCATAGTTTAATACAGATTGTCTTGACCTTCCCTTTTATTCATAACCCCATGGGCCACCTTCTCCTTCAGTCCATGATCACATATCAACTACAGCACTTGCTCAAATTGGAAAGTAATGCTAAGCAAATATATTGAATACTTCCCATCTTTTAAATTCATTTTAGAAGTAAGAAATAAAGAAGGAACCAACACCATGTGATCTACCAGCTCTCTGCAAACCTCCAGCAAGTGCTTCACAGACCAGAATTTGAGAACCACTGTTCTAATGCCTGGCTACAACAGCTTTCTCCCTGCATCCTCTTCTATCATTAGACTTGGCAAATAAAGCAATACAGATATGCTGCATTTGATAAACTAACTTCTGTAGGAAAACTATATTGGTATTCACAAGTAAGAAAAATATTGTACTGAACTGGTTTATACGTGTGCTGAGTGGAATCAGAGCAGTTCAGCTATACATCATCTTTCTCTTTGGCTGAGGCCAGATCGGTCCTCTTCTGCTTACATGACCTGAAGCAACTCAATTCAGGCTAAATGCATTGGGGGCACAGGAGTGGGGAAAATACTACCTCTGCTTCCACTTTCCTCACGTGTTCACTGAGAATTTACAAAAGAGACCTTATATAGGTGCACCACAGGAATTGGGAAGGGATCATGATGGCTGGGTGCAGGAAGATGTATGGAGTTAGGGATCAGCCACTTTCTGTGGCACTGTTCCCCAGCTTGTCCTGAATGTATCCCATTAGGAATTGATGCTCCTTCCTAGATCATAGATGCTATGGTGATGGGCACAATGTAAGAACACAGATAGACACACTCCTGCATTGGCTGCTACTTCACAACTGCAGAGGACTTAACAAAGGGCATCATATTTCCCCTGGTGAGGTCATGCTGCTAGGGGAAAGCAGCACTCTCCGTAGCTATTTCCCGCTTTCATGCATCTCTTCCCTGCAGAACCCTACTCTATGCCCCACATGGGCTTTCCCAGCTGCATAGATGGTTTCTAAAAAAATTCATCTTACTGAGTTTCCTACCCTCTACCCTCATCCCACAGGTTTTTCTGAAAGAAAGGATCTTCTAGCTTCATAGCATTTAATTTATTCTCTCCCTCTGCTATTCTTTCTGAACTCTAGATATTTGAGGATACATTTTGTATGAAAAGACACTAAATTATGCTATATTGTATTTTCTATTAACAGACCACTTATTCTTCTAGATCTAAATGAAATTAAAGAAACTGACGGGTTTTATCCCCCAACTTTTAAAAGTCACATATTAATACCAATAAAATCCAACCTATTTATAGAGTATCTTTCTAAGCACTGGATGTTTTAAGCACCTTACAATTCTATGCTGAAGCCCTTCCTTTTTAGCTTAAACATAGTAAATAACTTGGATATAAAGTCAAATACTCCATTTTAAATATTAGCAGCTGGTCACATCAGCATATGTCGACTTGATTATGGATTATTCTCATGTGGCACAAATAGCAAGAATTGTAGAATTTAAAAGTGAAAGCTCCAAATTAATCTTTAAATGCTTTAACCAAATATCAAGGCTTTTTCTGCAAGAGTCTAAATAAAATCTTTATCTGTGCTTAGAGGCTCATGCAAATGTATTCAAAATGTACTCTCTGGATCTCTTACCATGGCAGATTGGAAGCTGCTAAAACAAATACAAGATCATCAGATCGGGCCAAGCCATCCATCTGCACCAATAATTCTGTTTTCATCCGCCGACTTCCTTCGTGTTCACCACTACCAAGATTCAGAGAAATGTTGTTTGCTTAGTGCTTTAATGCAATCACCTTTATTTGACTGTTATTCAGAGCAGCTGACCCCTAGTCACAGTTTTGTCCCAATTCAAAGCATGATTAAGTACCCTTAGCTAACATCCAAGCATTAAGTCAAGCTTCCTGATGATTACTTAAATGTGCTCACTTCAGTGCATTAGCTTGGAGTAAATCCACTATTAATGGAGTAAAAGAAAAATATATATTTTGTTTTATCTTTGCATAAAGATTAGTACAAAAAACTGAGTAAACACCAGAGCTGGTATTTAGAGGCAAATGTTGCTAAGCCTTGGGTTAGCATTATGTAGGAGAATTTATAGAGAAGTAAAGGTTGCAGTTAACATACTAACACTCTCGACGTATTCAGTGCAACTAGAGTAAAGAGGAAGAGTTTGTGAGAGAATTTAAATTGGCACAGAAAGACATATTTACTACTGAATTTAGTAATTTCATGTCTTTTTTGTTTGCTCTTGAGAAAACAGACCATCAAGAGCTGAAACAGTAAAAGCCAAACACATTCTTCTTTCCTTGAGATGGAGGGTTAGGAATCCCACCTAAGAAAAGATGAGGTTTAAGGGCTTGCTCCTGCAATGTGCTGAGAACTCTGGCCTCAATACAGTAAAACATTTTAGCAGGTGCATAAGTGCTTTGCTGGACTGAGGCCTGGGATCCAAAGTGCTCAGCACCTAACAAGTTCAAGCCCTAAGAAAGCCTAGAGCATATGCTCTGCAGTTCAGATATCGGGTCCTTTTTCTGTAAAGTGCCATCTTGACATATGGTGCTATATCAATTTTTAATAAAATAACTTCATTCTTGGATATGTACCCCACTTCGATCCATCACTCACTGGAGTCAGGGAGAGTTATAAAAGAAAGTATGAGGGCAAAAGCTGGCCTATAATTTATAGCCATTAATTGGCAATGATTAGAAGTTGCATCTTTATAATGCAGTGTACTGTATACATTCTTTATGAGGACATATAAACACCTGGACATGGTATGCAAAGCATCTAGAAACCTTTGTAAAGGGCACCCTATGCACATACTGTAATAAAAACAACATCTATAAGTTGTTTTTGCTCTCAATCCCATCAGTTTTCTGATTTTTCTTAAACTTTAACTGTGTATTGTCATGGATGGCAGTATTAATGTTGCTTCATTCTCGCTGCTACAAACCTTGTCCATAGTAATTCCTTTACACAGTGATGCAACTACCTCCTCTCTGGCCTTACTGTCTCTCACCCTGTCACTCCCAATCAGTCCATCCAAAAGGTTGCAGTCAAAGGTCATATTCTCATTTTCCTCTGTGAATCCTTTCACTGTTTCTCCATCCTCCAGTCCAAGACATATTTTAAAGGACATTCATAACTGTATTCTTGTACCCTTCTCCTACTCATATTCTTCCTGTGCCAACATAGTCCAGTTAATCCCACTCTGCTCATCATGCGTTCGTCTGTACCACCCCTTATGCTGATATCTATGGATCCATAGTAGATTATTGTTGGAATTATTCAGGCATGAGCCTTACAGTTTGAAAATGGGCTTAAAGAAAAGTTATTTTAAAAAACTTAAATCAATAACAAAATTATTACAGTTAAAATACAATTAAAAATAGTTATTCTGTCAATGGGATCTAAATTATAGGTCTTGCTATGGGCCCAACCATGCATCTATTGAAGTTCATGGAGTAGGTGCAGGCCTTATTGAACTAATGGTAACAGGCTCAGTGCACTGGTAAGTGTCGGTTGGCACCCAATCAAAGCACTTACTGAAAATAAATTAGTTTTTTAAAAAGTATTATTTTGACACTACCACAAGCTAAGTCATCAATTACCCAGGATGATTGCCTCTCTGACTCATTACCGACTCCAGCTCATCCAAGAAAATTGTGGAGGGAGCATGATATCGGGCAAGTTCAAATAACACCTGTTCAAAGAAAAGAATCCACAAAACAGAATTAACAACTGTGGCAAGCAAAAAAGTGATGAGGGTCATTGATGCAAAAGCTAGATAATGATACATATTAGTGCACACATCACAAAAACCTTTTGGGGGGTAGGGGTGGGGTGGGAAAATTGAATAAATGTTCTGACTTGGTAGAGGGTCCCAGAGTCTTTCCTTAATTCTGAAAGGCTTATAAAAGGAGATAAAGAAACACACACATAATCCTGTCTTTACATTTAAGTCTTTCCCTCTAAATCCTAGCCAAGTACACAGAGAATAATGGGATAGAGAAAAGAATTGTGGGGAAATCCTAAATTGTTACCAGAAATTAAATATTTTTCTTCTTTTATTGCTGCTCCATTTGTCCCCCCCTCAAATCCTTATTTAAAAAAAAGAAATCAAAAAAATTCCAGTGAAGAAAAAACAAACAATATTCTCTTAATCAGAATAAAGTAATTATTTTATTTTTTCCTGTTGAGAACATTATTCTAATCAACAGAATGCTGTTACTTTCTTTCACTGGAATTTTTGTGATTTTTTTTAAAATAAGAATTTGAGAAAAAACAAATGGAGCAACAATAAAAGAAGAAATACATGTGCCTGTCCCTAATGCTGAATTTCTTGTCGGAATCCTAAATTGCTGTAATTAAGCTGCCTCCACATTTCCTGTTTTTGTTACCCCATAACTGTGTTAGGCTTAATTTAGGCTTGCAATTGTAGGGACTTTCATTTGCCAGTAAAGTGCCACAAGCAACTGTAGTGATGGCTGTGATACTTTCCAGAGGTACCCAGGGTTGTAAGGCACCTTGCTACCACATGTCCTTAGCATGAGGAAGTTTTGTCTGTGCCTGTTATGGATCAACATGACTCCACCATCCTCTGGCAAAATGAGCACTACCTTCCAGGCCTCCCTCTCAAAGAGCAGATTAGCGATAGGCACACACAAACTACCCAGAGTCCTCCGAGCATCCTTCTGGAGTCCCCAGTCCCTGATCTACTGAACAGTCACTAAACTTTCAGGTTCTTTATTCCCAAAGAAACAGCACACCAGCTTCTTAGATTCCTCGAAGGATCACCACTCCACTTAACATACAGCACTTAGATATATTTATAGTGAAAACAGGAATAAGCTTATCATCAAAGAACAGAGATTGAAGTGACAGAGTGAGAATATCGGAAACAAATGGTTACACATAAAACATAAGAACAGTCATATTGCGTCAGACCAATAGTCCATCTAGCCAGTATCCTGTCTTCCGACAGTGGCCAATGCCAGGTGCCCCAGAGGCAATGAACAGAACAAGTAATCTCTGTCGCCCATTCCCAGCTTCCCAGCAAATAAAGACTGACAAAATCATAACATTCTTTCTAGAGCCTAAACTAACCCACAAGACATTCCCCAGTCTCCTACAGAATAGCTTACCCTAGTCCTTTTCCTAGCATTTTCAGACAGGAAGGCTGAGATCCCCCTTTCATAAGATCAAGATTGCTGGCAGATTGTCTTCACAGTCTGAATCATGCCAAGGCACCTCTCTGCACTCTCAGACAGACAAGACCAAACCTGAAAACAGGTTGTCCCCCACTCCTGTGGTTTACTTATTCCTGTTAATTTCCTTCTGAAGCCCCCACAAGCTCTTCATTAGCATTTGACTCAATATATTAATATACTTCTATTTTAAGACACACAATAAGCAATGGTCCACCGGGGAGATAAGTGTTTCTCACCTACTGTCAGGAGAAATTTATCTCAAAGCATACTACCTTAGAGCAGTGGCTCTCAACTTTTCCAGACTACTGTACTCCTTTAAAGAGTCTGATTGGTCTTGTGTATTCCCAAGTTTCACCTTACTTAAAAACTTACAAAATCAGATATAAAAATACAAAGAAGTCACAGCACACTATTACTGAGAATTGCGTCCTTTCTCGTTTTTACCATATAATTGTAAAATAAATCAAATTAGAATATAAATATTGTACTTACATTTCGGTATGTAGTATATACAGCAATACAAACAAATCACTGTCTATGAAATTTTAGTTTGTACTGACTTTGCTAGTGCTTTTTATTAGGGCTGTCGATTAATTGCAGTTAACTCACGTGATTAACTCAAAAAAATTAATCGCGATTAATCACAGTTTTAATCGCACTGTTAAACAATAGAATACCAATTGGAATTTATTAAATATTTTGGATGCTTTTCTGCATTTTCAATATTTGATTTCAATTTACGAAATGTACAGTGCTCACTTTATACTATTATTTTTATTACAAATATTTGTGCGGTAAAAATGATAAACAAAAGGAATAGTATTTTTCAATTTACCTCAGAGAAGTAACTGTAGTGCAATCTCTATCATGAAAGTGCAACTTACAAATGTAGATTTTTTTGTTACATAACTGCACTCAAAACCAAAACCATGTTAAAAACTTTAGGGCCTACAAGTCCACTCAGTCCTACTTCTTGTTCAGCCAATCACTAAGACGAACAAGTTTGTTTACATTTACAGGAGATAATGCTGCCTGCTTCTTATTTACTGTTATGGGTTGGACCTCTTGGGAAGTCACCTGATGTGCTGAGATACTACTGAGTCTATCTGGTCTGCTAGCATGGACCCCCTTTAACCTGTCTTGCTGAGCCAGGCTCTTAAAATCTCCTTTTAAGACACACACAGGCAGGGCCACACTGAGCTGCAAATCAGCTCTGGGAAGACACAGTTTAAGGGACTTGCTCCAGCACTCAGACATCCACCTCCCTTGGAGTGCAGACCCAAAGATATATTATAAAATTTGTTTCTCCCCTCAATGTGGAGGAGTGTGTACACAACTTCTTGCTCCCCCAGTTAGAAATCACTTAAACTGGGTTATATTGTAAACCAGAAACAAGTTTATTAACTATAACAGGTGTATTTTAATTAATTAAGGGGGTAGCAGACAGAACAAGGCAGATTACTAAGAAAATAAAACAGAGCACACAAACTAAGCTTAATACACTAAAGAAACTGGTTACATGCAAGCTCTTAGCCTAAATGTGGTTCTAATAATCTTCTTCACTGGCCAGATGCCCTTCCAGCCTCAGCCCAGTTCTTTCCCCCAGTGCAGTCTTAGTTGTTTCCAGCAGTCATCTTGGGTGAGGTAGCAGGGGAAACTGATGACCTGAATTACCTCACTCCCCACCCTCACAGAGGATTTGCATAAGGCGGGAGGCTTTGTTTCCTAGTTTTACCACCCCTAACTTCTTGTGGAAAAGTACAGAATTCAAGGCGGATTCCAGTCTCAGGTGACATGGTTACATGCCTCTGTAGCGCCCTTGTAGCCATTCTTCACAGGCTAACCCATATGTTCACAGGTAGACTAAGCTCTTTTACAGTCCATTATCCTTGTTGATGGGCCATCCGCCCTGTCTGGTTTTTCCATTGTTGTACCTGAAGTGTTAGCAGGGAGCGTCACCCACAGCAGCATAGTTGAAATACAGATACATAGTCAATATTCCTAATTGTACATTGCATTATACATGCATACAAATAGGATAATCACATTTAGTAAACCATAACCTTTCCAGTGATATCTCATCTGAGCCATTTGCATAAAGTATATCTCATGTATGTCATATTAATATCATAAGCATATTTTCATAAAGAATATGGAATGACACGTCACAACAATGTCACCTGAAAATGAGAACAGGTGTTTGCATGGCACTGTTGTAGCTGGGATTGCATGGTATTTATATGCCAGATATGCTAAACATTCGCATATGCCTTCATGCTTTGGCCACCATTCCAAAAGACATGCTTCCATGTTGGTGACGCTTGTTAAAAAAATAATGCATTAATTAAATTTGTGACTGAATTCCTTGGGGGAGAACTGCACGTCTCCTGCTCTGTTTTAACTGAATTCTGCCATATATTTCATGTTATGGCCAGGGCCGGCTCCAGGTTTTCAAGTGGCGGAAAAAAACCCCAAAAAAAGATAGGCGGCAGCTCAATCGCGCCGCTCCATTCTTCAGCGGCAGTTCAGTGGCGGGTCCTTCACTCTCTCTCTCCCTTTTTGGTGGCAGCTCAAAGAGGAAGAGAGGGACTGAGGGAACCACTGCCGAATTCCCGCTGAAGACTCGGACATGTCGCCCCAACAGCGGACGGAGTGCTGCCCCGTTGTAATGGCCACCCGAAGCACCTGCTTCCTTAGCTGGTGCCTGGAGCTGGCCCTGGTTATGGCAGTCTCAGATGACAACTCAGCACGTTGTTCATTTTAAGAACACTTTCAAAGTAGATTTGACAAAATGCAAAGAAGGTACCAATGTGAGATTTCTGAAGATAGCTACAGCACTTGATCCAAGGTTTAAGAATCTGAAGTGCCTTCCAAAATCTGAGGGACAAGGTGTGGAGCACATTTTCAGAAGTCTTAAAAGACCAACACTCTGATGCAAAAACTACAGAACCTGAACCACCAAAAAAGAAAATCAACCTTTTGCTGGTGGCATCTGACTCAAAGATGATGAAAATGAACATGTGTCTGTCCACACTGCTTTGGATTGTTGCCCAGAAAAACCCATCATCAGCATGGAAGCATGTATTCTGGAATGGTGAGTGAAGCATGAAGGGACATATGACTCTTTACCGCATCTGGCACGTAAATATCTTGCGCTGCTGGCTACAATAGTGCTATGAGAACGCCTGTTCTCCCTTTCAGGTGACATTGTAAACAAGAAGCGGGCAGCGTTATCTCCTGCAAATGTAAACAAATTTGTTTGTCTGAGTGATTGACTGATCTAGAAGTAGGATTGAGTGGACTTGTAGACTCTAAAGTTTTGCATTGTTTTATTTTTTAATGCAGTTTTTTTTGTATGTAATTCTACATTTGTAAGTTTAACTTTCATGATAAAGAGATTCCACTACAGTACTTGTATTAGGTGAATTGAAAATATTATTTCTTTTTTACAGTACAAATATTTGTAATAAAAAATAAATATAAAGTGAGCACTGTAAACTTTGTATTGTGTTGTAATTGAAATCAATATATTTGAAAATGTAGAAAACATCCAAAAATGGTTTTCTATTACTGTTTAATCACACAATTAATTGTGATTAATTTTTTTAATCACGTGATTAATCACGCTTAATTTTTTTAATTGCTAGACAGCCCTACTTCTTATGTAGCATATTGTAAAAGTGGCAAATATCTAGAGGAGTTGATGTTCCCCCTGGAAGACGTTTGAGCACTCCCAGGGGTACACAAAGCCCTGGTTGAAAAGCACTGCCTTAGGGTGACCTGCCTTTAACTATAAAGCCTAGAGAACATATTTTCAGCATATACACATAACTCCTCACATATTTTCTATACATACAACTCATAACGGTTATGATGATCAGTGTGAGGCAGGCTTTCAGTACATACCTTACATGACCCCTTTTGGCGAACCCAGGGGATCAGTGTGATGATCAGTGTGAGGCAGGCTTTCAGTACATACCTTACATGACCCCTTTTGGCGAACCCAGGGGATCTCTTTATCCTGATGTATCTCTGTGCCCTATGCCAGCTGGCATCAAGAGGTCTTTGGGTCACAGTGGCAGAATCTGGAACAGATCACAACAGCTGCCATTCCCAGAGGGAGCTCCTCAGCTGATCGCAATCAGAAAGGAATTGAAACCTGAACACTGTAGGGAGTGGGGCACACTGAGGACTTCCTGCCAGTAGATCTCAAAATTTAGTATGCCTGCCTGGGATCCAATGTGTCAAAAATCTTTGAGCGCTGGGGAGATCTGGTTCATCTTATGTTACAGAGCTGAAATACACCCACAAATCTAGTCAATTCAACAACTTCATAAAAGTAGTATTATTCCCATTTGACAGAAGGGGAAATTGGAACAGAGAATGAAATCATTTGCCCAAGATTTCAGAGAGTATCAATATCAGAGGAACCACTCAGCATTTCCTGACTCACAGTTCAGTGCTCAATCCACTAATATACACCTATTCTCCAGCTAATTACATGACACCTGTTAGAATACAATGAATATGAAGATAACAATTCTTACCCGGACAAGTTTTTCTGAATCACCCCTCCATTTGCTGACAATAGTGGATGCTGAAATGTTGAAGAAAGTTGTATTGCATTCAGTAGCAACAGCCTTAGCAAGCAGAGTCTTTCCAGTACCTACAAGCAACAGCGATGAGGAAATTCACTCTGACTAAATAAAATGTAAACATGAGAATAACTCCCTTCATCATCTTACTAGTCAGAAAATGAACACAGACAGCAAGAGTGGAAATGCAATTAGAACTATTTGGAGAAAAACAGGTAATGCAGGACTTCAAGTCACAGCACTATTGACAAATACATGTAACAGTTTCTGAGGTACTATATATTGAAATGAACAGAGCACCTCCATGGGCTGTCTTGTGCCAAATAAATGCAATCACATACAAGACCAGAACCAATGTCATTTAACTGGGGCAGGCAGCAGCTTATCTAACACATTAATTGTTCTACAGACTCCCCAGATGCTCTTAGGTTATGTCTACACTAAAAACACTACAGTGTAGACACTTGCTACAGCAAGGGAGGAGTTCTCCTGTCCCTGTAATTAATTAATCTCCCTGAGAGGCGATACCTAGGTCTATGGAAAAAATCTTCCTAGTACTATCTATACCAGAGGTTAGGTCAGCATAAATGTCTCTCTCAGGGCTGTGTATTTTGCATGCTGATGAAAGTTTTCAGTGTAGACCAGCAATCAGTGTCTAGGTAACTTTCCAGTGGTGCCTGTGAGGGTGACAGAGATAGTGTGGAGAGCAGCCTAGACAGTGAGAGCATTTGGAGAGACTGCAGAAGTGTTGTGGTGCAGGACAGCCTCCATCCCTGCTAGCAGGAGACCAACACCATTTTCAAAACTAACTCCTAGGAAGAGGGGGAGCTGGGACATTTTTCCAGGAAGGCATAGTCCAAGCCAGATTTATCGCTCTTCGAAGGTCAGTCCCAGCCAAATTAGGACTATTGGCAACTATGGCAAATGGAGCAACAATATGAAATTGACATGCTCTTATTATACCTGGAGTCAAGAGTGTTGGTTGGAGGGAGAATTTAGGTGCAGAAATATTCTAGAGTTGTGGGAACTCTGGATGTGCCAAGAGGTAGATTGAAGGGCTAAACTCCATGTCACCAAGTAAATTTGTTATATTCGTATATTGGATCAAATCAGCATGAAGCTCTTAAAATGCATTTATAATTCATCTGTTTGGATAGAAACAAAAGTAGCAATATATGTAGATACACCTATATTTATAGTATAAAACTATTTCTACCTGGAGGTCCATATAGTAATAATCCTTTCCAAGGAGAGAGAATCCCAGTAAACAACTGTGGGTACTGTGGAAACAAAAGAGCAATTCAAGGATTAAAAATATAAAATCTGAGTCAAAATGCTATTTTTTGCAACAATCCTGTACATGCGGGAAATCTAGCAAACTAGAGGAGAGGAAAACTAAAAGAATTACATAATAGATTTCACCATACAAAATGCTACATTTAACCAGATGAAATCTATTTTAAATGTATTTTTCATGTTTTTATTTTGTATAAATGGGTATAGGTTGCTATTCTCTTCAGTAATTCATTTTCCTATAGCATGATGTGTCTGGCAGCTTTTCTTTAGGCAAAATTCCCACAGAATAAGTACTAATGGACTGGGCTTTTTCTATCCAGCAGCAGCGTATTTGTATATGAAAAGTTACATGGGGTGTCAACTTAAATTCCATTTGCTGACTAGGAATTGCATTCAGAAAAGGACAGATACAGTCAGAGCTATGGGACAGCACTTTACAAGAAAAATGTTAACTAGCTGGTGATATTTTGACCATGATAATGTACAGAAATGGTGTCCGGTACTAAAGCTATTTAGAGCCTTACCCTTATAGGATACACAACTGCTTCCTTGACTAACCGCTTGGCTGCATCAAGTCCAATAATGTCATCCCACTTTATGTTTGGATTATGAAGATAAATATCCTGCAATGCACATTTGATCGTTTTTAGAAAAAATGTTTTCCTGTACAAATATAATAAACTCGGAAGTAGCAAAACCGCCCACTTATACCAAGGTGTGAAGTACTAGTGATATTAAGTGATACAAACTGTTTAATGTACAGTATAGGCTCATAACTGTTAGCTCACAAAAGGGAAGCACTGGACACACACAATAGAAATTCCCAGAAAAAACACTTTATGGCTGGCTCTCGTTGAAGCCAATGGAGATTTGCCATTGGCTTTAAGGGAAGCACAGTAATGGCCACAGTGGATGAGACCAATGATCCATCTCTTCAACAGTGCCTAGTATCTGATAATTCAGAGGATGGTACAAGAAACTCCTTAATGGATAATTATGGAATAATCTACCCAGGGAGAACATTCTATATAATAATTAGTCTATGCCCTGAAGAGTTCATTCAGATAATTTCATTCAATTCATCGAATTATCTAATCCATTTATATCCTTCTAAGAGCTTGGCAGATCCTTCTAATATTTTGTGGCAGTGCATTCCACAGATGAATTTTTGCGTAAAAAGAAAAATCACATCCTTAATATAATTTGTTGGGGACTTAATTGGGACCACATTGCTGAATCAGGGTCTTAATCCATGTCACTGACTTCTTCAGCCATCTTGGTAATATGTTAAAGGTTTTCCTTACAGCTGACTAATGTACAGTTTCTATAGAAAGGACATAGGGAAACACAATGCTGGTCTTGTCAGTAGAGCTCCAACAGCTTGGAGTGGTCAGTATATCCCCCAGCCCCATGAAGAAGAGTGTTCTAAATTATTTCTGTGTGTTCTAGGCCAGGAAAAAATCTTTTCTAGCATCATTACATGCAAGAAAGTGAAAACACATTGGGTCTAATTTATCATTGATGTAATTTTAATGGAGATACACCAGGAAAAAAAAACTGGCCTGGTACCATCAAGAATGACTGAAATGAAGATCCAATCTTACTCTGCTTATAACCGTTGCAAGTTCTCTCATCTCACCACTCATGCCAATAAAAGCACTGAGAGGTTTTAACAATCGTTCCTAAAAAGACAGAAATAAGTGGATGTCAACAATTTATTTCAGTAAATTTTTAATACAAATGATGAAGCAGTTTCAAAACAGTACCACGCTGAGGCAAAAATGTTAAAGGAACAAATAATAACAATGACACTGAAATAAGTCATATTTGAAGTGCCCCCATTGCTCTTCACTATAAGGGAAGCCATTATAGGAGATCTCCCTAAGTCCTAATGTGTGAAGTTATGACTCAGGGCTGGATTCTGCCACCCTTACTCACAGCAAGTAGCTCCCTTACTCCACAAACAGTTCTATTTATCTCAGCATAAGGACGGCAGAACCTGACTTGCAGGGATTAATGGCCCATGAGGAATATAAACGACTGTTATCACACTTTCTCATGTGCTGTTTTAAAGAATGAAATTCCTTTCAAGTGTAACAGGCAGCCCCAGACTGGGTGAGAAGGGGTGATTTTGCTGGCGGCTTTGGCTTGTGGCAGGCTGCGGTGGCCTTGACCGAAAACCTCTACCCTAAAGATTTTAGTGTCCTGGGGAAGGGCTAAAATGGAGAGATGTCAGTACCTTGCCATAAATTTGGAGACAGAAGAAACTGATGGCTGGAACTTGAACACATAGGGAAATAGTCTGTCCCTACTGAAGTCAGCGGTAAGGATTTCACCCAGATCTGTTTTGTGGCGCTCTGAAAATTGTGCTACATTTGTGAATTATAAAACGTGATTTGTATTTGCCACAAACACCCCTGTTCAGGAAGTACAAAAATGTCAACAAATTAGACTAGTATTAGTGTCCATTCATTGCTTTTTCAGGAAGGACATAAGCCACTCCAGAAATTCAAACCCTTCTTTACTACTTGGAAGTTGGGACCATGTCAATTATGGTATTTTATTTTACTTTTGTTCCCTTTTGCATAGTTCAGTGCGTAATTACTTCTAAAGTTAATTTTGTTAGATGGAAATAATAATCCCTTACTGAAGGATCTGGATCACAGTTAAGGCTGTTTGAGGCTACTTCATTTGATGCTCCTTTGATAGCATCTTGGATCATCCCACGGAAGTCAATTATTTGGCACTGAAAGAAAAAAGAATGATGTAATAGGCTTTATCCTATCTAATTTTACAGTTAAAACTTCATGAATTACACTTCTACCTCGATATAAATTTCTCCTCAGGAGCCAAAAAATCTTACTGCATTATAGGTGAATCCGCATTATATCGAACTTGCTTTGATCCACTGGAGTGCGCAGCCCCACCCCCCCTGGGAGTGCTGCTTTACTGTGTTATATCTGAATTCGTGTTATATCGGGTCACGTTATATCAGGGTAGAGGTGTACATAGTACAAAGCAAGCTTAACAGGATCACAGCTCTCCAACTACAAAAGGTAACAGGCCAAATTCTGCCCAAGAATCCCCATTGACAATTGCCCAAGAAGTCAATGGTAGCAGTGGGGAAAGAACCCAGGCGTCCTAACTCTCTGTGCTGTGCTTTAACTACAAAGCCATCTGTCCACCACTTTCAAGCAGCAGAAAAAAATTATACATTCAGCTTCCATTTTTACTATTAGGAGTTGGACTTTTCTATTCTATTTCTACATTCTATACAGAGTGCATAAACTATGCCAAATAATGGGCTAAGGATAAAAGCTACAGTCCACCAGCAAATAGATGGGATACCTCAGACAGCCACACAGAAGTAGTATTTTAAGTAAATGTACAGAAGAGTCATATCAAACCTTCGTGTACAACTTCTTTGTTTTTCTTCATACACGTAGATGTGTTTTGTGCATAGAAAGTTTCTACTGACCCTTCTTGGGTGAGTGCTTTCTCCTCCACCACCTCTGTTGATTGCTGACACATTTAAACCAAAATCAGCTTGCTCCCGAGTAACTGTATTGTCATTCTCCTAAAGAAAAATCAGTTTTAGAAAAACATAATTTCTTTCCAAGCAGATGAGTGTTAGACTTCATCATAGTTCTTCACACATGCCCAGATGGTATGATTTTTCAGCTGAACTTTTACATTCCATTTAATTGTACTAATAATGCCTGATGTTAGTATGTAACATTATGTGCGCCTTTAAGTCTCAATCTGGCTAGCTGTTGAAAGCAATGCAGAGCCACAGCTCCAGCACTCAGCATTCACTCATTTCCTCTGCAAAGAGTTTTCTGTAGTATGGAGAAATCAGCATAATGCTCAGCAATGAAAAGAAACCTCTATGAGCACCATGAATTGAGCACTAGGGTACAGAAGGGATAACAGATGTGACTGGAAGAGGAGGTAGAGAATGAGCCATGTATCTGTTTAAGTGCAAATGATGGGCCATTTTAGAAGTTTAAGTTACTCCAACATCTATTCATAACTAGTGGCTACTGCTGTGTACTAAGTTGCTGCACTTACAAAAAAGTGACAGCAGGGTCAGGCATGAGATCCAGCCCCTAACACAGAAACGTATCCAAGGATTTTAAGAAAACAATCTCCGCCACCTACTCAATGCCTCAAGAATCATGTTAAGCACAGAGTTCTGCCTGGCCACCAGTCTGGTGTTCCTGCTCCTTTTGACTTACTTCACCTTAACACATAGTTAATAGCAAAGCATCATGTTCAGCAGCCCTGCCAGACTCGACCCCAAAGAGCAACAGACCACAGTGACAAATTACATTTATAAACTCAAACTCAAATGTGTTAGACTGGGCTGTGTGAATGTGTTTATAACTGAGACTGGACGTCTGTAATCTTCCTTATTTCTAGCACTATGGGACCAATCCTTAAGCCTACTAAAATTAATGGAAAGATACCCGGTGACTTCATTTGCTGATGGATTAGGTCCCATGTGAGATGTTCTTTTCCTCTATTTCCTCTCTGCGCCTTTTCCCCCCACTACCATCTTACCCAGATAGCATCTCCCACTTTACTCCTGTGTTGTTACACTTACATAAACAATAAAATTCTTTACTCACAAACCTCCAAGTTTTCTCAGCCTCTTAGTGACTATATCATAAGAACATAAGAACAGCCGTACTGGGTCAGACCAAAGGTCCCTCTAGTCCAGTATCCTGTTTTCCGACAGTGGCCAATGCCAGGTGCCCCAGAAGGAATGAACAGAACAGGTAATCATCAAGTGATTCATCTCCTGTCATCCATTCCCAACTTCTGGCAAACAGAGGCTAGGGACACCATCCCTGCCCATCCTGGCTAACAGCCATTGATGGACCTATCCTTCATGAATGTATCTAGTTCTTTTTTGAAAACAGTTATAGTCCTGGCCTTCACAACATCCTCAGGCAAAGGAGTTCCACAGGCTGACTGTGCTTTGTGTGAAAAAATACTTCCTTTTGTTTGTTTTAAACCTGCTGCCTATTCATTTCATTTGGTGGCCCCTAGTTCTTATGTTATGAGAAGGAGTAAATAAGGGCTTGTCTACACTTACCGGGGGATCGCCACGTGGCTATCGATGCATCAGTGGTCAATTTAGCAGGGCTAGTGAAGACCCGCTAAATTGACTGCAGATCGCTCGCCTGTCGACTCCTGCATTCCACTCAAATGAGAAGTGCAAGGGGAGTCAACAGGAGAGTGTCTCCTGTGGACATAGCATAGTGTGGATCCCACGGTAAGTAGATCTAAGTATGTTGACTTCAGCTACGTTATTCACATAGCTGAAGTTGCATAATTTAGATCAATCTCCTCCCCCCCGTAGTGTAGACAAGGCCTAACTTTTCCTTATTTATTTTCTCCACACTAGTCATAGATCTCTATCATATCCCCGCTTAGTAGTCTCTTTTCCAAGATTAAAAGTCCCAGTCTTTTTAACCTCTCCTGATATGGCAGCTGTTCCATACCCCTAATCATTTTTGTTGCCCTTTTCTGAATCTTTCCCAAGTCCAATATATCTTTTTTGAGAGGAGGCAACCACATCTGCACGCAATATTCAAAATGTGGGCATACCATGGATTTATACAGAGGCAAAATGATATTTTCTGTCTTATTATCTATCTCCTTAATGACTCCCAACATTCTGCTTACTTTGACTGCCACTGCACATTGAGTGGATGTTTTCAGAGAACTATCCACAGTGCTTCCAAGATCTCTTTCCTGAGTGCTAACAGCTAATTTAGACCCCATCATGGTCCAGACTAAAACAAAATCAATCCCAATTGCAATGCAACATAGTCAACACATTTGAACCTGTTTGGGGCTGTCCTTGCTAGATGGTTTAGGCTCTGTCGTCCTCCCAGATGAGGTTTTTGATAATGGCCGCTGCATAGTTTGATGCTGGTTGATCCTAGGAAGATTATGAGAAGAGCTACTTGCAGTCCTAGGATACAAAAAGCCTTTCAGGATGTAATTTTTAACTTCTCATTTTGTTTCCAGCATACCTCACAAGACAGAAGGATTAATGGTGGGATTTTCCAAAAAATACAGTGTTGTTCTAACTTTGGTCCCACTGAAGTCAATGAACTGAGGTCAATGCTGAATGTTTTTTAAAATCCCACCCTAATCCTTTATATGTGATAATGGGGGCGATATTTCAGATACTTTAGCAATCTATGAATCAGGTTGAAAAACAGTCTTACCTAAAATTTTGTTAGCTTTTTAAAAGAGACTGAAATTCCACCATTTAGTTTCCAGCGTGCTCACTGGTATGTTAGTTTAGCACCTCCAGGGTATCACAGCATTAGTGGAAGAGTACCATGTTTTACTCTTAGGGGAAAATCTTCTGCCCAGTGCCCAGCCCAAATGACTTTTCCCTTACCTTCTTGGTTTTCCTCCATTTCTTGGGTGCTGTTTATTTTCTGCTGTGGCAAAATAAATATTGAAATTAGAAATAAATAAGAGTGGGATGCCATGGTCAAGGAAGAAAGAAAATTTCATTTTTTCTTTTAAAATCATTTTTGAGTGAACCCTGTGCTTGTGAAAGTTGCGAGGTTATGAAGCTGAGAAACTAAAGTCACCTTATAAAGCAGGTACAACACCGGCAGACATGGAGTAAACCTGTCAAAGTGCCTCAATCCTGACATGACTAGTGGAGAAAATAGTTCAGGCTTATTAAGACTTTAGTTCCATTCAGTCTTTGGTCTCCTTCCCGAGACTACAAACAAGATGCCAAATCAACATTGGTTACTGTGATACAGCCCCTTCTTCACTAGGAATTGGATTGAGCCCACTAAACTCATTTCACATACAGCATTGTCACTTTTAACAATTGCCAAATTAGGGCAGATTTAGGGTTGCAACCAATAACACTTAAGAGTCCATCCTTAGGACAAAGTGCTTTTTCACACCATTTTAATCACTCTGCCTTAAAGCTGCCAAGCTGCAACACCATCACAACAAAAATGTCACAACCTGATGATGCTCTATCAACCCTCAAGTTATTTTCCAAGAGTGCCTGATATAAGATATTTATACACACACACACACACACACCCTGTAATGTGAGGTCACTCAAAAGCCTGGATTAGAACCAGTGACCCAGAGATTAAAGGTTCTGTACCTCATTAGCAAACTCCCAGCTGTTCTGAGTCTCTTCTCCCCCTAGTATCTATAGATAGAATAATACGAGGGATAGATTCTGATACTCTTCAAGGCACTGATTCAGTGAGACTGTGTGGGAACTTAGGCATTACTGAATCTGAGTAAGGGAATCACAATCTGGCTGTAAATATGATCTAACAAATGCTCTGCAATGGGACCCATTATCCTTAATTTGCAATTAAGTCCATCACTTATACATTGTAGGACTGACTTTTTTTAAACTGACACCAAACACTAGACCCTGTTAGTAAATCTTGCTCACATGCACACACTACTTGCTTCCACTGATCTTTTACATCATTGTGAATGTCAATATGACTGGTGGGTTTTAAAAGCATTTAATCCATGCAGGCACTATTATTTTTATATGCTTCAGTAGTGTCCCATTTACCTGGGATCTTCAAACTTCCTAATAAGCTTTTGAAGCAACTGAAACTGCTTGGAGATATTCTCTGCCCACTCATCCCCTTCTCTAACAATCAACATTCCATAACTTTGCCTCTGCTTGTATTTACCTGTAGATCTCAAAGTTGTTTATCCATCTTTTTTAAACATCATGATACTCATTCATACAGATAACAAAACTGAAGTACATAGAAGTGAGAGGCAGAAAAGGAAACAGATCCCAGGTCTCCTGAATCCCAGTCCCATGTTCTAATCACAAGACTTTTAGCTCTATAATCATTTGAGAGCTTGGGGACAGAGGAAACAACATTAAATAAGGGTAAGTCTGAGAAGTGTTGGGTATTTTTAAAATTATGAGAAACAGAAGTTCAAAAGCTTTCTTTTTGGAACACAGCCACGTACCAGTGTCTTGGGCCTTTTTGGTAATTTTAGGGTATTTTTGGAATTTTACATAGTAATAGCTTTCATATTCCATCAAAATAGTCTCAAGATCAATGTTGTCACAGACTTCAAAGCGGCGTAAAGCTAATTGGGTTTCTTGTTCCAAAGCATTTGCAGCATCAGCATATCTGGTCATTTCAAAAGAGCAAAGAACATAAAACTGAATGTCATTATTTTATAAAATTCGAGAGAAATAGTATACAAGGAAATGTGTTATAGTTCAAACTGTGGCAACCCTACATGACTAATAACCAGTAACGACTATAAGCACTTTTCATTCACAGGCCTCAAAGTGCTTCCCATAAGTTCAACATAAGATCACATCGCAAATTAGTAACAGAGCTATGACTAGTACCCAGTTCTGTTGACATCTAGAATTGAATCCTATCCACCTCATTATTATTATTAGCTTATATCAATTAATTTAAAAACAAATAAGAATAACCAGTGTGGTACATTTGGCCCTTTGTCGTCAAACCATTGTGCAAATATTAACCAATTAATCCTCATAATGCCTCTGAGACTTATCCTCTCTCTGTTTCCTCATCAGTAAAATGCAAGCCAGATTCTGATATCAGTTACATCAGTGTAAACCTAGAGTAACACTATTTGAATATATTCCTAGCTATAAAGATTCACACTGTTGTAACTGAGATCAGAGTCAGGCCTGCAGAGATGAAGGGGTAAATACTCAAAACGGCTGTGTCCTGCGCTGGCAAACTTGTACCTTCCCTTTTGCACCCATAAAATCAAATCCAGGTGCAAATCATACAAACTATACTTCTTCTGACCTCACTTCAATGCAAATCACAGCGTTAAAAGCTGAAGAACCAAGATTCACACCTTCAATTCAAATACAAATGTAAAAATACAGGGGGAAATTTTTTGCAACTGCAAATTACGCCAGAAAAAGGAAGGGCAGAGCTTTTGAAAATTTTACATAATTGCTTGTTCAAAGTCACACAATAAATTGCTGGAAGTCATGATAATCATAGAATCCTGATTCCCCAGTCCCAAATTTACTTCATTATATCATTACGCTTTCATACTAAATACATTTATACCCTTTTAAAACCCATATATGTATCTACTCTGTGTTACTATAACTTCCATTAAAAGTAATGGAAATTGTGCATGTGTGCAACAAGTCTCATGCTATAAAGAATCTGACAGCTCAATGCTGACATACTTGATGTAAGACCACCCCCAGCCTCCTCTGTTGTCCTTGTCTTCTCCAGAAAAACCAAAAGACCTAACTTGATATTCCTGGTATTAGTAGTAAACACCTGGAGGAAGCTTTTTTAAAAACCTTTCAGATCTTTGTTACATATCATAAAGGGCACAATCCCGATTTAAAAAAAAAAAAAGCCTTTAGAGATTATTGTAAAAAAATTCTAAGTAACACCAGATACAAGCTTTTTATTTTTATTCCATAAATTGAAATAAATAAAATGAATTTAAAAATAAAATATCCATGTTATATGCTAGTATTAGAGACACCGCAGAGCAATATAATTAGCAGGGCAGGCCTTCCATTGCATCCACTAGAGGGCAGAAGTGCACGTTACCATGAAGGACCAGAAACACACATGTATAAACAACTGTAGTGTATTTTTGTTTAGATAACATACCCTTCCTCTGTTAAATAATGCAAAATTAGAATGAGAAGATTTTTTCGACGCGCTTCTGTCCGCATCTCATCCTGTGAAGGAAGATAGAAATCTAGATCAAACATAATAATCAGATTCTATTTATAGCTACAAACAGCATCAAAATGTAGTCTGTCCAAATAAATCCAATTAAATAAAGACAACAGTATGTAAGAATTATAAAACAGCTTGCAGTCAAAAAAGAGAAGTAAAATGGTTTTCCACTGCAATTTTTTGAACACTATCAGGCATCTTGGATAGATAAAAGCTTTTTCATAGAAACAATCGTTTGAATTAGAAATTCCTTTTACTGTTTGTACTTTTGCGAAATTTTGGAGTTCAGCTAGGCCAGTAAGGTGTTTGGTTACCATCTGGAGTGTCTTGTGGTTGTGCAGCTTTCATCCAGAGCTCTGATCCTAACAGATAATCAGCAGCCCACAAGCCTCACCCTGGCTTTATCCAACCTGGTTACTCCCTGAAGGCTGACTTTGGGTATGATTCCAGCCACGAATTTGTCCCAAACTCATCCGACAGCAAGGATCAGTCCCTCTGACTGGACCCTCACAGAAGAAGTGTTAGGTTCACTACCGTTACAGAGACAGTCAATCACTCCAACCTGTTAGCTTTCTAGAAGCACACACTTCTCTGAACTTGTATAGCACTGATGATTTATAATAAAAGCAAACCAAGTTTATTAGCAAAACAACATGAATTAAGTGATTCCAAGTATGCTTCCACTCCCGCTATAACGTGACCTGATATAATACATATATACCGTGTATAGCGCGGTAGCAGCGGGGCTTGGGCAGCGCTTTAAAGGGTCCGGGGCTCCGGCTGCTGTGGGGAGCCCCAGGCCCTTTAAATCCTGCTGGAGCCCTGCCACCTGCTACCCTAGGGCTGCAGCAGCGGGGCTCGCCGGTGATTTAAAGGACTTGGGCTCCCTGCAGCGGCTGGAGCTCTTTAAATCACTGCTGGAGACCTGCCACCACTACTCTGATATAACGGGGTTTCAGCTATAACGCGGTTGGGATTTTTGGCTCCCCACAACCATGTTATAGGGGGGTAGACGTGTAAAAGGGATAAAGATTACAGAAGCCTGGTTTGTACACCAAATCAGAAAAGTGCACCTTTGACTAGCCCATGTCATAAACAGATAGCTAAGGGTTAATGTCTCTTTCACCTGAAGCACCTGACCAGAGGACCAATCAGGAAACCGGATTTTTTCAACTTTGGGTGGAGGGAATTGAGTGTCTGAGTCTTTTGTCTTTGTTTTCTGGCTGCCTGCTTTCTCTGAGCTTTGGAGAAGTAGTTTCTATTTTCTAGTCTTCTGTTTCCAAGTGTAAGGACAAAGAGATCAGATAGTAAGTTATATGGTTTCTTTTCTTTGGTATTTGCATGAATATAAGTGCTGGAGTGCTTTGATTTGTATTCTTTTGGAATAAGGCTGTTTATTCAATATTCTTTTAAGCAATTGACCCTGTGTTGTATCATCTTAATACAGAGAGAACATTTGTACTTATTTTTCTTTCTTTTTATATAAAGCTTTCTTTTAAGACCTGTTGGAGTTTTTCTTTACTTCAGGGAAATTGAGTCTGTACTCACCAGGGAATTGGTGGGAGGAAGAAATCAAGGGGAGATTTGTGTGTTGGATTGCTAGCCTGACTTTGCATTCCCTCTGGGGGAATAGGAAAGTACTTTTTGCTTCCAGGACTGGAAACAGAGACGGGGAGTCACTCTGTGTAGTTTCACAGAGCTTATGTCTGTGTATCTCTCCAGGAGCATCTGGAGGGGGGAAGGGAAAAAGGATTATTTCCCTTTGTTGTGAGACTCAAGGGATTTGGGTCTTGGGGTCCCCAGGGAAGGTTTTCAGAGGGACCAGAGTGCCCCAAAACACTCTAATTTTTTGGGTGGTGGCAGCAGGTACCAGGTCCAAGCTGGTAACTAAGCTTGGAGGTTTTCATGCTAACCCCCATATTTTGGACGCTAAGGTCCAAATCTGGGACTAAGGTTATTACATGGTGTGCAGTGGTGGGATATAGACAGAATCCAGAAGCCAGTAGGAATATTATATTTTTCTCTTCTCTGCTAAGGGCTTTTTAGCAGAGAGAAACAGTTGGTTTTAAAAGGGAACCAGAGAGAATTTTTTTTTTTCTGCTCTCTCTGGCAGTTTGTGGCTTGCATGTTAAGCGAGAAGCCATTAAGGGATTGTTGAGGGTCTTTTGTCATGCAATAGTCCTCCCATTAGGAGGCAAGTACCAGCACTTATATGCATGCAAATAAAGTGGTTTTTCTGCTTTCCTTTCATTGAACATTAGCTAGAGAGAGAAAAGGAAAAAAGCACTGTTGCTAGGCAGACTCCAGGAGGGAACAGAGCCTGCAGTTCAGAAGATAAACACCAGAGGGCACCCCAACACAAGAAAACAGGAACCATGACTTCTAAGGCGAAAATTGACGCCGAAGAACAAATCAAAGAAGCTGAACACAGGCGACAACTGGAAATAAAACAAAAAGAGATGGAGATGAAAGAAAGAGAAGAACAGATCAAAGAGGCAGCCTACCAAAGAGAACAGGCAGCCAAAGAGGCATCCAAGGAGGAAGCACACAAAAGAAAACTAGAAGAAGAAGAGGTGGCCTACCGAAGGAAACAAGCAGAAGAAGAGTTGGCCCACAGAAGGAAGCAAGAAGAAGAAGAGGCGGCCCACCACCGAGTAATGGAAAAACAACAAAAAGAGAATGAAGAGAAGGAAAAACAGAGAAAACATGAACTGGAGTTGGCAAAAGCTGGGCTGCCTGTGCCAGCCAACCCTAACAACCCGGCGCCAAATATTGCTCCACAGCACAGGAAATTTCCCACCTACAAGGCAGGTGATGACACCGAGGCCTTCTTGGAAAATTTTGAAAGAGCCTGTCTTGGGTACAGCATTCCCGAAGACCAGTACATGGTAGAATTGAGGTCACAGCTCAGTGGACCTTTAGCAGAGGTGGCAGCTGAAATGCCTAAGCACCAAATGAATGACTATAAACTTTTTCAAACCAAGGCCAGATACAGGATGGGGATAACCCCAGATCATGCCCGTCGGCGCTTCAGAACCCAAAAGTGGAAACCCGAGGTGTCATTTCCCAAACACGCCTACTACATTGCAAAAAACTATGAGGCCTGGATAACAGGAAACAACATTCAAACCTTGGAAGAACTAAACCTCCTCATACAAATGGAACAGTTCTTGGATGGTGTTCCTGAAGACATCACACGGTACATACAAGATGGAAATCCCAAAGATATCGCTGAGGCGGGGGAGATTGGAGCCAAATGGATGGAACTGGCAGAAAGCAAGAAAGCTACTGTCAAGGGGAACGATTACCCCAGGGGGCACACAGACCATAAACCCTACAACCGAGGACAGCCAAAGACCCCACATACCACCCAAGTAAAGCCACAGATACCCTACCCTTCAACCTCACCAGTCTCCAGTAACTCACCTCGGCCCAGTGACCCATCAGATGGAAGATGCTTTAAGTGTAATGAACTGGGACATATCAAGGCCAACTGTCCCAAGAACACCATGCGAGTGCAATTCATTACACCACCATCACACCAAAGATCCCCAGGCCCGGATGCCTCTCAAATACCCTTGGAGCGAAGGGAAAATTTGAGAGTGGGCGGAAAGAAGGTTACTGCGTGGAGAGACACGGGGGCACAAGTGTCAGCTATCCACCAATCCTTCGTTGACCCCAAATTCATCAACCCAAAGGCCAAAGTTACAATTTACCCCTTCATGTCACAAGCTGTAGACTTGCCTACAGCTCAACTGCCTGTCCAGTACAAAGGCTGGTCAGGAATGTGGACTTTTGCAGTCTATGACAATTATCCTATCCCCATGCTACTGGGGGAAGACTTGGCCAACCAGGTGAGGCGGGCCAAGAGAGTGGGAATGGTTACACGTAGCCAAACCAGGCAAGCTTCCAGACCCATTCCTGTTCCTGAGCCGTCCACAGAGGCCCCGTCTGTGTTACCAGAGACCCAGACAGAGGTAGTGGACCCGGATTCCATGCCTACCACTGAAACAGCCACAGCATCTCCAGTCCCAGGCCCGGAACTGGAACAGCAACCAGCACCAGCCATTGCAACCCCATCTTCAAACTCAACGCCAGAGGGCGCCAGCGAGCCAAGACTGGCAGAAGCAACAGACAGCCATACCCAAAAGGCTCAGCCAGAGCCTGAAATACCCTCAGGTGCACCAGCGGAGAGCGGTTCACCAGCAACGGAAACAACCCCATCACCTACATCGCTTCCAGAGGGACCAAGCCCAAGTCCACAGTCTGAGGAAGAACTGGTGACCCCAGCCTCAAGGGAACAGTTCCAAGCTGAGCAGGAAGCAGATGACAGCCTTCAGAAAGCTTGGGCGGCGGCACGGAGCACCCCACCGCCTCTCAGCTCTTCTAATCGATCCCGGTTTGTTATAGACCAAGGACTTTTATACAAGGAAATTCTTTCTGGTGGACACCGGGAAGAATGGCAGCCGCAAAAACAGTTGGTGGTTCCAACTAAGTACCGGGGGAAGCTCTTAAGCTTAGCCCATGATCATCCCAGTGGCCATGCTGGGGTGAACAGAACCAAGGACCGGTTGGGGAAGTCCTTCCACTGGGAGGGGATGGGCAAGGACGTTGCCAAGTATGTCCGGTCTTGTGAGGTATGCCAAAGAGTGGGTAAGCCTCAAGACCAGGTCAAGGCCCCTCTCCAGCCACTCCCCATAATTGAGATCCCATTTCAGCGAGTAGCTGTGGATATTCTGGGCCCTTTCCCAAAAAAGACGCCCAGAGGAAAGCAGTACGTACTGACGTTAGTGGACTTTGCTACCCGATGGCCAGAAGCAGTCGCTCTAGGCAACACCAGGGCTAACACTGTGTGCCTGGCCCTAACAGACATCTTTGCCAGGGTAGGTTGGCCCTCTGACATCCTTACAGATTCAGGGTCTAATTTCCTGGCAGGGACCATGGAAAAACTGTGGGAAACTCATGGGGTGAATCACTTGGTTGCCACCCCGTACCACCATCAAACCAATGGCCTGGTGGAAAGGTTCAATGGAACTTTGGGGGCCATGATACGAAAATTCATCAACGAATTCTCCAATAATTGGGACCTAGTGTTGCAGCAGTTGCTGTTTGCCTACAGGGCTGTACCACATCCCAGTTTAGGGTTTTCACCGTTTGAACTTGTGTATGGTCACGAGGTTAAGGGGCCATTACAGTTGGTGAAGCAGCAATGGGAGGGGTTTACGCCTTCTCCAGGAACTAACATTCTGGACTTTGTAAGCAACCTACAAAGCACCCTCCGACACTCTTTAGCCCTTGCTAGAGAAAACCTAAAGGATGCTCAAGAAGAGCAAAAGGCCTGGTATGACAGACATGCCAGAGAACGTTCCTTCAAGGTAGGAGACCAGGTTATGGTCTTGAAGGCGCAACAGGCCCATAAGATGGAAGCATCATGGGAAGGGCCATTCACGGTCCAAGAGCGCCTGGGAGCTGTAAACTACCTCATAGCATTTCCCAATTCCTCCCTAAAGCCTAAAGTGTACCATGTTAATTCTCTCAAGCCTTTTTATTCCAGAGACTTACAGGTTTGTCAGTTTACAGTCCAGGGAGATGATGCTGAGTGGCCTGACGGTGTCTACTACGACGGGAAAAAAGACGGTGGCGTGGAAGAGGTGAACCTCTCAACCACCCTGGAACGTCTGCAGCGGCAACAAATCAAGGAGCTGTGCACTAGCTTCGCCCCATTGTTCTCAGCCACCCCAGGACGGACTGAACGGGCATACCACTCCATTGATACAGGTAATGCTCACCCAATCAGAACCCCACCCTACCGAGTGTCTCCTCATGCCCAAGCTGCTATAGAACGGGAGATCCAGAACATGCTACGGATGGGTATAATCCGTTCATCTACCAGTGCATGGGCATCTCCAGTGGTTCTGGTACCCAAACCAGATGGGGAAATACGCTTTTGCGTGGACTACCGTAAGCTAAATGCTGTAACTCGTCCGGACAACTATCCAATGCCACGTACCGATGAGCTATTGGAAAAGTTGGGATGTGCCCAGTTCATCTCTACAATAGACTTAACCAAGGGGTACTGGCAAGTACCACTAGATGAACCTGCCAAGGAGAGGTCAGCATTCGTCACCCATGCGGGGGTGTATGAATTCAATGTCCTTCCTTTCGGCCTTCGAAATGCACCCGCCACCTTCCAGAGGCTGGTAGATGGTCTACTAGCTGGACTGGGAGAATTTGCAGTTGCCTACCTCGATGATGTGGCCATTTTTTCAGACTCCTGGCCCGAACACCTACTACACCTGGAAAAGGTCTTTGAGCGCATCAGGCAGGCCGGACTAACTGTTAAGGCCAAAAAGTGTCAAATAGGCCAAAACAGAGTGACTTACCTGGGGCACCAGGTGGGTCGAGGAACCATAAACCCCCTACAGGCCAAGGTGGATGCTATCCAAAAGTGGCCTGTCCCACGGTCCAAGAAGCAGGTCCAATCCTTCTTAGGCTTGGCCGGATACTACAGGCGATTTGTACCACACTACAGCCAAATCGCTGCCCCACTGACCGACCTGACCAAAAAGACCCAGCCAAATGCAGTTAAGTGGACTGATCAGTGTCAAAAGGCCTTTACCCAACTTAAGGCAACGCTCATGTCTGACCCTGTGCTCAGGGCCCCGGACTTTGACAAGCCATTCCTAGTAACCACGGATGCATCTGAGCGTGGTATAGGAGCAGTGCTCATGCAGGAAGCAACAGATCACAACTTCCATCCTGTCGTGTTTCTCAGCAAGAAACTGTCTGAGAGGGAAAGTCACTGGTCAGTCAGTGAAAAGGAATGCTATGCCATTGTGTACGCCCTGGAAAAGCTACGCCCATATGTTTGGGGACGGCGGTTCCAACTACAAACTGACCATGCTGCACTAAAGTGGCTTCATACTGCCAAGGGGAACAACAAGAAACTTCTTCGTTGGAGTTTAGCTCTCCAAGATTTTGATTTTGAAATTCAACACATCACAGGAGCTTCTAACAAAGTAGCTGATGCACTCTCCCGTGAGAGTTTCCCAGAATTCAGTAGTTAAAAAGTGTTCTTAAAATGTAGAAGTCTGTTAGTTATATACTTAGGAGTATAGGTAAAGGTGTATGTGTTGTATTAATCTGTTTATTTTCAAGTTCTAGAAGGAAATCGCCGCCAGTGAGCTTCCCCACTGTCTGCAATTTGGGGGGCGTGTCATAAACAGATAGCTAAGGGTCAATGTCTCTTTCACCTGAAGCACCTGACCAGAGGACCAATCAGGAAACCGGATTTTTTCAACTTTGGGTGGAGGGAATTGAGTGTCTGAGTCTTTTGTCTTTGTTTTCTGGCTGCCTGCTTTCTCTGAGCTTTGGAGAAGTAGTTTCTATTTTCTAGTCTTCTGTTTCCAAGTGTAAGGACAAAGAGATCAGATAGTAAGTTATATGGTTTCTTTTCTTTGGTATTTGCATGAATATAAGTGCTGGAGTGCTTTGATTTGTATTCTTTTGGAATAAGGCTGTTTATTCAATATTCTTTTAAGCAATTGACCCTGTGTTGTATCATCTTAATACAGAGAGAACATTTGTACTTATTTTTTCTTTCTTTTTATATAAAGCTTTCTTTTAAGACCTGTTGGAGTTTTTCTTTACTTCAGGGAAATTGAGTCTGTACTCACCAGGGAATTGGTGGGAGGAAGAAATCAAGGGGAGATTTGTGTGTTGGATTGCTAGCCTGACTTTGCATTCCCTCTGGGGGAATAGGAAAGTACTTTTTGCTTCCAGGACTGGAAACAGAGAGGGGGAGTCACTCTGTGTAGTTTCACAGAGCTTATGTCTGTGTATCTCTCCAGGAGCATCTGGAGGGGGGAAGGGAAAAAGGATTATTTCCCTTTGTTGTGAGACTCAAGGGATTTGGGTCTTGGGGTCCCCAGGGAAGGTTTTTCAGAGGGACCAGAGTGCCCCAAAACACTCTAATTTTTTGGGTGGTGGCAGCAGGTACCAGGTCCAAGCTGGTAACTAAGCTTGGAGGTTTTCATGCTAACCCCCATATTTTGGACGCTAAGGTCCAAATCTGGGACTAAGGTTATTACAGCCCATCACTGCATTTTTGGAGTACATCATTTCACCAGAGTGAATCCAGATGGATCCACAGACTTTACTGTGGAACTCCCAGCATCTGATGGCCAAACATTTGTGGACGTCCTGATCCTCATCCCCAGCAACCAGCTATGCTCTGCTGAGACTACCGCTCACCACCTACTGCACTATGTGGTATGGCTCCATGGGTTTACCAACCACATAATTTCTGACCAAGGCTCACAGTCCACCTCTTGCTTCTGGCATGAAATATTTAGGCTAGGGGTGGGCAAACTCCAGCCTGTGGGCTGTGTCTGCCCCGTCAGACCTTTTAATCTGGCCCTCAAGCTGCTGCCAGGGAGCAGGGTCAGGGGTTTGCCCCGCTCCGTCTGCCCGCCCGGCACTCCAGCCAGGGTGAGAGAGTGGGGCTGGAGGCTTGCGCCGTTCCACCTGCCCAGTGCTCCCCAGCCCCCGACTCACAATGTCTGGATGAGCACCATCTTCCCACATGCAGAGTCACATTGTGCAGGAGCAACCAGCACTGCTTATCCAGACTTCACCGCGCTGTTTCTGGGATCGGAACCCTGCCCCTATGCACCCATTCCCCGAAGTGCCAGCCTCTGCCCAGAAATGGCCAATGATCAAGGCCAGCAGCATCGCAGGATACTGCCCCTAATCGAGTCCAATCAGGAACCACAATCTCCTTCATCGACCAATCTCTGAGGCACCACTCCTCTGAGAGACTTGCCTTATTCCTCATCAGCCAATCACCACAGCCTGGACCTTCCCAGTCTCCTATAGCCCCACCCTTGAGACTCCTGAAACCGCCCAGGGGCCGCACCCATCCCAGCTAGGGTGCCTCTGCTTGTGGTGGTGCCTAGTATGGCCACCTTGGTGTCACTGCCGGCAGGGCCCCTAGGAGTCCCTGGTACCACCACTGTAGAGCCCCCCCCCCCTCCCCGCCATGCCACATCCCATGACTCCCCCTCCCTCCAGCTCCGTAATTTCCATACAATTTCCACACCCAGATGTGGCCTTCAGGCCAAAAAGTTTGCCCATCCCTGATTTAGGCTACTGGACAGCCACACATCCATCCGCACTGCATACCACCCCCAAACACATGAACAAACTGAACAATACTAGAGCAGTATTTGAGATGCTTTGTAAATTAAGATCAAGACAACTGGTCCATGATCCTGCCAATATTCAAATTTTTCTTACACCATCACCAACCAGGCCTCCACAGGTCAGATCTCTTTCTTTGCTAATTATGAATTCCACATCCCTTTCTACCTGCTGCTACTGACTGGGACCAATAGATTCACCTCATTGAGGAAGAGCTCGAAAACCACTTAGATTAAGAAGTGAAGGCCTGTAAGAGACATGTAACCATTAGCAGCAAGACGCTCCA
The DNA here is from genome assembly GCF_025201925.1 of Gopherus flavomarginatus. Lineage (NCBI taxonomy): Eukaryota > Metazoa > Chordata > Testudines > Testudinidae > Gopherus > Gopherus flavomarginatus. Next base: position 14,215,428 of record NC_066619.1, on the reverse strand, counting down.
GTATTTACGGTGTGCCAGGTGTGGCTTGCCGCCAAACACCTCCAGACCAGGTGACCCTTCAGCAAATTGGACCACCAGTTCCTTGGACCCTTCCCAGTATGCCAGCGGATTAACCTGGTGTCATATTCCAGGATGCAATCCAGACCACTGAGGGGTTGTGTCACCTCCTGCCCCTCAACCCTGGATTCCTCACAATGTTTTGCTGTTGTAGCTCTAACCCTGGACCTCTCACAACCAGCGTACCAGCATTCCCTGAGTCTCCGTGTATAGCTAGCCTAGCAACTCTGACCCCACCAAGCTGTCAGCAACACACCAGCCACACTCTGGCTTCCAGCAACCTTAGTTACTACCTTAGTTACCCAACACACTCTGAATCCCAGATTTCCCCCCAAACCTGTCATCTCCACTGCCCAGCCCTGCCATGGGCATTCAGATATTGGACATCTATGGCCCCTGTAAGGGGTCAATATGCAACAGTTCGCTACCTTAATTGGAGTTACCAAACAGTTCAGTTTAAACACAACACTGGATTACTTTTGATTAAAAAATAAAATAAGTTTATTTAATTACAAACTGATTTTAAATGAGTAAAAGAGACATAAATATAAAATATTTTCTAGATGCTAAAAGTTAAACTAGACTTGGTTCAAGGTAAAATCCTTACCACATGTTCCCAGAAACTTTGCTGACCAAATTCTCTGATCATGTCCCCTCCCAAAGTCAAAAGGCTGGTTCCTTTGTCTTCTTAGATGAAAGAGAGAAAGAAAGAAAGATGGATAGAGATAACCTGGGGTGCTTCTGACCTCACTTTTATAGTCCAGTCACCTTTTGACGTGCATTCTCCTAAGGATTATCCCTAGATAAAGTTCCTTCCCACTGTGAGGATGTAGACATGGAGTCTCATGGTGAAAGAAGTTTCTTGAGGTTACTTGCTAAAGTGCAGATCAATCTGTTCCTGCCCCCTCCTTGTTGCCAAAGAATCACTACTTGACAGGCGATGGCCAATCAGCTATGACACTTGGCTAGAGGCGTTACCTTGTCCTTTGTCTCGGAGGAACCAGTTGACCCCCTCTTGCTGTCCTGAGGATCCTGATTACTACTTATATGTAAACTGAGGTAAACACACATTTCTGTGTTTAAGATAGACCTATTTAACAACTTCTGTCTTGTCAGGGCTACATGGGTTTAAACGTGTGCTAACAACATCATACAAGGGCATTCAGAAGTTTACATATAATGTTGCCACATACATTTCACCATTATATTATTGACTAGTGAGGTATTAATTTTCAAATGATACCTCACAAGGCATATTTTGTACAAAGATTATTACAATAGTGGGTAGGGCAAAAATACAGGAGTACATTCGGTCACAGCCGGTCACCTTCAAACTCTAGCTTTCCCGGTCTCTCAAAGTACATCCAGTTTTCCATGTTTCCCTTCTGAAACCCTACACTGAGCACACTTTCCCTAACTGAACCACACCACTGCCTCCATCAGATGGAATCCAGGTCACAAGGAATACGAAGTACATGTCATCCTTGATTCTTGACAGTACAAATGGCCACGTGTCTATCTCGTGGATTGGGAAGTCTACGGCTCCAAAGAGCACACATGGGAGTCTGTCTCCCATGTCCACGCCCTTGACCTGGTGGAAGAATTCCAGAAGGCTCACCCAGACAAGCCTGAACCAGCACCTGCCCGAAATGGGGGATGATGTAAGAACCTGCAGGGCTGGACCCTGTGACCACAGGGGTTCTGGGCTGCTGACACCTGTGCATCACCACTGAAGGTTTAGGGTGGGCTCCCATGGGAGGACCCTGTGAGATTAGGCTCAGCAGGAAGTACGGCCCAGCATGACCAAGTGGTGGCTCCTCACAGTCCACCAATGGTCAGTACTAGTACTTAAACCAGAAAGCCACGAACAACACAGACTGCCTGTCTGTCTCTGCTCCAGACACTGCCTGCCATAGACCCTAGATTCCAGCTTCTGACCCTGGTTTGGTTGGTCCTCAACTTTGCTCTTTGATTGCTCTCTGTAACTAACTTCGTGCCTGACTCTGCCCACTTCCTGATACCTGGCTTTCAGATTGCCATCTGGCCTGTCTCAGACTCTGTCCTTCCAGTAACCTGAATCCCAGCTCCTGCTCTGGTCACTAGGTCCAACCACCCTCATTCCAGTTGTAATACAGACTTCTTTCCAGCTTTTACTGGCCAGCCTAGCCAGGACCCATCATGGAGATCAACTCACTTGGTTTCTTTGTCTTCTAAAATGAAAGATAAAGCTGGGATTCATATCACCAAAGGGCTGTCTTCGTCTTACAAAACAGGAAGGCCTTCTGGGGATTCAATCTCCCTGGGATGCAGGAGTCATGTTAATTCTGTCTCTTGAATTCAGGATCAGGATAACCCCAGCTGCTTTAGGTCAAAGGTTTTGTTTATGGCTAACATGTAAACAGAGGTAAACTCACATTCCTTTGTCTAGGATGGACCTGTTTATGACCTTTACCTAGGCTAGGCTCTGTGGTCTTAAACATGTTCTAGTAACATTATACATAGGAAATTCATAACTTCACCTATAATGTTAACACATGCATTTTACAATTATATTAATAAAGTGTATTAGCTTTTATATGATACCTCACAAGGCACATTTTGTATAATTATTGCAGCAGTGAGAGTACAAAGTGCCTTGGGTCACAACTTTGTATTAGAAAGACTAGCATTCACTGTCATGCAAGAAATTGCTACTTAAGAAAATTAACCATTTTGAACCACTGCAAGACTAGACAACTCCTAAAGCAGGGTGACCAACATAAGGTTTCCCCATAACTCGGGCAAGGAGTCAGTTCCACAGTTACAAATGTTCCTCAGCACAGATACATATGTAAGCAGAGTCAGGATGAGCTCTACCCTGACATCTGGTGGTGAATTATGGCGAGTGTGAAAAAGAACTTAGGGGGCTAATCTGGTTTGCATAGACACACTCATCCCGCCTAGCATAGCCCACGGCAACCTAAAATGGTCACTTTGACAGCTAAGGGATCCTCAATTTCTCTGTTATTGGGGCAGGAGGAATAAAGTGTTGTTACCCTGATTATGTGAATGAGAGACTATGAACCTGTTTTATGACAGACGATCTCACCATCAACTAAATAGCACTCACTAGACAAGGGACATGGGTTCCAAAACTCAGTGAATTGAGAAAGGTTGGGGACTGGTATGTGTACTTGATGGTATGGGCTCCTTTTGAGGGCCTGGCATCCCAATTGCACCTCTTCCTCTCTCCACTGTTGAAAAGCAGAGCTAATTTTGATTCCATTAGGAATCTAGCTAGAGACTGCTGAGCTGAATTCACTTTGGGCTAATGGTGCACCAGCACTCGGGCTCCCCTACTACAAGCTGAAATTGCTAAAACTACTGAGCTGTGATCACTGAGTGCTGTGTTAACTAGTGGCGGAGCCTGAAGATATATTGCTAAGCAGCTGGCAGAGCAGTTTGCAGGATGGGTGGAGCAGCAGCGTGGAGCTGAGCAGTTTGCAGGGATGGCTGGAGGAGTGGAGCAGCTGGTGGAGCAGAGCCATTCGTGGTGAAGGCTGCAGCAGACCTCCACGGAGAGGCAGGGCAGTTGGCCTCGCCCATGTAAGGTGCCCCTTAACACCATGTGGGCCCCCCTCTTCCACCCAGGGTGGGGGGGGATAAAACTCTGCAGATTAACTTTTGAACTCTGGGGTGGCATTGACCAGGGACAGAGACTTTTGGTTGTTGGACTTTGGGGTGATTTGGACTTAAGACCCTGAGGGGAAAAGGACATTGCCAAACTTACTTGGAGATAGGTCTTTTGCTCTTGGTTTGTGTTATGAAGCCAGTTTGTGGTGTTTCCCCAACGTAATGCCACATTGTTTCCCTCCTTTATTAAAAGGATTTTGCTACTCGGACTCCGTGCTTGTGAGAGGAGAAGTGTTGCCTCCTAGAGGTGCCTGAGGAGTGGCATGTAATTGTCCTAGGTCACTGGGTGGGGGCTCGAGCCAGTTTTGCATTGCATTATTGAAACAGAACCCCTGGATACTGAACCCAGCCCTTGGTGCTGCCAGCTCAGAGGGGCAGAAGGATTACACATATGAAAGGCCTGAATAGTATTAATACTTCACAATAAATATTTAAATGGTCCTGATTATCCTGAAGTGCACTACAAAATATTTACATACATAATCACCCAATTGCAGCTACTTCTGTGTGGAGGAGTACTACACAGCATATAGCATAATGCACACTAGCGAGAGGGGAAAGTTTGGCAAAGACATTCACATTTTTTTTTCTGATGCAAAGTGTCACAAGGTCTTCAGTGCCCAAGCAGACCAAATATGCCCTCAGTTATTAAGATCAACTGTAGGGAATGTATCTTAGAAAGAAGAGGTTGGCCAGCCTGGCTGGGATTTGAACCTGGGGCTAGAGGAAGATCAGATAGGTGCTGGAGTCTGGGTTTAGAAATAAGTTAGTAGCACCAGTTTCCATTAAAGTTTGGAAGGCATCTAAATGTGAACAGTATAACTTTGGCTCTCATTTGGATAAAAAATAAAAATGATATTTATTTAACATCAATATATAATATTTGGAACAAATGATCCTATTTAGTATTTTTTGAATGCAGTGAAATCTGTCCTAAAAAATCACCCAAGGGCTTACTTGTCTAGTAGGGTTTGATCTTTAAGAACGTAATTTCAATGATGGAGACCTGATGCTGTTTGTAAACAACTGCATGTGTCTGATCAGCATGTGCAAATGCCACTTATGCACATACAAATCTGGTATGAATAGTTAAACAAATGAATAAGCTAGACTCCTAATTGGACATTGTGTGAATAGAAATGGTATTTACTAGGGCTGTTGACCTCAGTTAACTCACGAGTTTAATTTAAAAAAATTAATCGTGATTAATCGCACTGTTAAACAATAGAATACAAATTGAAATTTATTAAATATTTTTGGATATTTTTCTACATTTTCAAATATCTATTTCAATTACTACACAATACAAAGTGTACAGTGCTCACTTTACATTATTTATTACAAATACGTGCACTGTAAAAATGATACACAAAAGAAATACTATTTTCCAGTTCATCTCATACAAGTACTGGAGTGCAATCTCTTTATCATGAAAGTGCACTTTACAAATGTAGGGGTTTTTTTGTTACATAACTGCACTCAAAAACAAAACAATGCAAAACTTTAGAGCCTACAAGTCTACTCAGTCCTACTTCTTGTTCAGCCAATCGCTGACAAACAAGTTTGTTTACATTTGCAAGAGATAATGCTGCCCCCTTTTTGTTTACAATGTCACCTGAAAGTAAGAATAGACATTCGCATGGCACTGTTGTAGCCAGTGTCGCAAGATATTTACATGCCAGATGCAGTGAAGATTCATATGCCTCTTCATGCTTCGACTATCATTCCAGAGGACAAGCTTCCATGCTGATGATGCTTATTAAAAAAAAGTGTTAATTAAACTTGTGACTGAACTCCTTGAGAGAGAATTGTATGATTCCTGCTCTGTGTTTTACCCGCATTCTGCCATATATTTCATGTTATAACCATCTCTGATGATGACCCAGCACAGATTGATTGTTTTAAGAACACTTTCACTGCAAATTTGACAAAATGCAGCAGAGGGCGCCCTGCAGCTGGAGTTGAGCAAATTCCCAAGATGACCAGCAGGAGCCCCCGCACTGGTGACTCTTCAACACTGCTGCAGGCCCAATTCTGTAAATGCTTACACATTTGCTTAAATTTTACTCCCAAGAGTGTTCCCATTGAACAGAATGGAACTACTCAAGTCTTAAAGTTAAAAGCATTTGTTTAAGCATTTGCCAGATTGGGACATTGATCTCCAGCTATAGCTAAACTATATACAGGTCTGACAAATATTCCTGCCGCCGGCGGCTCCAGGAACCAGTGCAGCAAGCGCGAGCCTGGGGCGGCAAGCCGTGGGGGGCGTCCTGCTGGTCCCTGCGAGGGCAGCAGTCAGGCATCCTTCGGTGGCTTGCCTGTGGGAGGTCCGCCGGTCTTGCAGATTTGGTGGCAATTCGGCAGCAGGTACACCAAAGCCACAGGACCAGCAGGCCTCCCGCACGCATGCCACCAAAGCCACGGGACCAGAGACCTCCTGCAGGCGCGCTGCAGAAGGAAGCCTGCCTGCCGTGCTTAGGGTGGCAAAAAAAGCTAGAGCCGCAACAGTTCCTGCCTGACTTCAATGGAAGTCTCGTGGTATTTCCAGCATAGATAAGGAGGTGTTAGTACAGTTATATAAGGCACTGGTGAGACCTCACCTGAAATACTGTGCGCAGTTCTGATCTCCCATGTTTAAGAAGGATGAATTCAAACTGGAACAGGTTCAGAGACGGGCTACTAGGATGATCCGAGGAATGGAAAACCTGTCTTATGAAAGGAGACTCAAAGAGCTTGGCTTGTTTAGTCTAGCCAAAAGAAGGCTGAGGGGGGATATGCTTGCTCTTTATAAATATATCAGAGGGATTAATATTAGGGAGGGAGAGGAATTATTTATGCTTAGTACCAATGTAGACACAAGAACAAATGGGTATAAACTGGACACCAGGAAGTTTAGACTTGAAATTAGATGAAGGTTTCTAACCATTAGAGGAGTGAAGTTCTGGAACAGCCTTCCAAGGGGAGTAGTGGGGGCAAAAGACATATCTGGCTTTAAGACTAAGCTTGATAACTTTATGGAAGGAATAGTATGATGGGATAGCTTAATTTTGGCAATTGATCTTTGATCATCAGCAGATAAGTATGCCCAGTGGTCGGTGATGGGATGTTGGATGGGATGGGATCTGAGTTACTGCAGAGAATTCTTTCCTGAATGCTGGCTGGTGAGTCTTGCCCACATGCTCAGGGTTTAGCTGATCGCCATATTTGGGGTCGGGAAGGAATTTTCCTCCAGGGCAGATTGGCAGAGGCCCTGGAGGTTTTTCGCCTTCCTCTGCAGTGTGGGGCATGGGTCACTTGCTGGTGGATTCTCTGCAGCTTGAGGTCTTCAAACCACAATTTGAAGACTTCAGTAACTCGGACATAGGTTAGGGGTTTGTTACAGAAGTGGATGGGTGGGATTCTGTGGCCTGCTTTGTGCAGGGGGTCGGACTAGATGATCACATTGGTCCCTTCCGACCCTAAAGCCTATGAGTCTATGAGTAAAGACCAGTGTATTAGCAAAATAACCCTCCAAAATTTGTGGGGGAAAGAAGGGGATGGAGACTAACAGCAGTAATCCCAAAACATGAAAATTTCTTAACCATGGTCAGGTTTTCCTTGGACAGAGTTTGGGCTCCAAAATAAGAGGCCTTACTTTTGGAGATACTGAGTACCCCCAGCTTCCACTGAAATCTCTCTGAAGTTAGCTGGAGTGGGGGAGCTCAGCATCTCTGAAAAACCAGACCACTCCCACAGGTGTCTTACCACGGGTGCCTTCAGCTTCCCTTTAGTGTTCCAACAACAACTTCTAGGTCATGACATTAACCAAAGGTTGGATGACCCCAGGGTCTGTGACAGACTCAAGGAAAATATAGATCCTCAGCTGCAGAATTGACAGCAACATCTCCTTATGTACAGTGGGCTGCACGTGGGAAGAGCTGAACTGCAGTATGAGTGCTGTGCTACGTGGCATAACAAGAAGCAGAGAGCTGCAGAGGCACTAATGTGAAATTTCTAAAGATAGCTACAGCACTCGACTCAAGATTTAAGAATCTGAAGTGCATTCCAAGATCTAAGAAGGACAAGCTGTGGTGCATGCTTTCAGAAGTCTTAAAAGAGCAAAACTCCAATGCAGAAACTACAGAACCTGAACCACCAAAAATAAAATCAACCTTCTGCTGGTGGCAGCTGACTCAGATGATGAAAATGAACATGCGTCAGTCTGCACTGCTTTGGATTGTTATGGAGCAGAACTCATCATCAGCATGGATGCATGTCCTCTGGAATGGTGGTTGATGCATGAAGGGACATATGACTCTTTAGCACATCCGGCACATAAATATCTTGCGACGCCGGCTACAAAAGTGCTATGAGAACGCCTGTTTCCCCTTTCAGGTGACATTGTAAACAAAAAGCAGGCAGCATTATCTCCTGCAAATGTAAACAAACTTGTTTTTCTGAGCGATTGGCTGAACAAGAAGTAGGACTGAGTGGATTTGTAGGCTCTAAAGTTTTAGACTGTTTTTTTTTGAATGTAGGGTTTTTTTGTACACAATTCTATACTTGTAAGTTCAACTTTCATGCTAAGGAGATTGCCCTAAAGTACTTGTATTTGGTGAACTGAAAAATATTATTTCTTTTGTTTTTTACAGTGCAAATATTTGTAATAAAAAATGAATAAAAAGTGAGCACTCTACACTTTGTATTCTGTTGTAATTGAAATCAATATCTTTGAAAATGTAGAAAACTTCCAAAAATATTTAAATAAATGGCATTCTATTAACAGCTCGATTAATCACAATTAATTTTTTTTAATTGCTTGACAACCCTAGTATTTCCACATGAAATCAGGTACAAAATTTGAACCAATTGTATACAAAACCTGAGGATATGTGAAAGTATTCATTTAAAATGGGGCTGTATATTAGAGATGACTCTCAGTGCAGGTTTCACTGTATAACATTTACTATAAATAAAATACCAGTGCTGCGATGCCTTAGGGAGCAATCCTCCCCCTTGTTCCTTAAAAGGCAAAAGGACAGGATAAAACCAGGACTTCTAGCACACTGCCACATTGTTCCCCCAAGAGGTGGGCCCTGTGGCAGAATGGATCTGGAATAGGAAGTGTCCAGCCAAAGTGGTAGAGAACAGAACTGCAGGAGATAAACCCACAAATCCTTGACCTATCCACAATAGAACCCGCCCCTGCGTCCTTTAGTGCCACAGCACTAAATTTCTGCTGCATCTGTTCATCTGGAGCTCACAGACAAGCCACAGAGTTACCACTGTTCATAACTGCTTTAACATTTTAAGTCCCAATAGACATAAAAGAGGAATATGTATGTAAAAGGATAGTTCCCCTTTGTCTCCATTGTCTCCTAGAAGTGTGCTCTACCACAGCAATCACAGAAAGAAGAAAGGTACCAAAACGTGGTTTGGGTGGTCGAACATAGTGCATAGTCAGCCTTCCTCTCCTTGGTTAGATTAGAATTATTCTGCTCCCCTCTGCGCTCTGCAGTATGGAGGGTACCATATGCCTGTAGCAGGAAGAGAGCCTGAGACATAAGCCCTTTTATCTGGGCTAAAGTAGTGGTCAAAGCTTTGCTAATATAAAGCAAAGTCAGCAAGGCTGCAGGCTCTGCCTGCGTACATGCTCACAGAGCCTGGCAGGAACAGGGCTGGTATTGCAAAAAACACACACATTCCTAAGAAAGGATAGGTACAGCACACTCAAACACATTCCAGAAGGATGGTACCAGAACACTCCGATACCAAGTATGGTACAAACACCCCGCAAAAAAATAAAAGGAACATTCTCTTAAAGATGAGGTCAGGATAACTGTATAATGGATAGAGATGTTTTGATCGAACCAACATGTATAAGGTAATGAGTGGTAACAATCCACATCAGGGAGCAGTAACTAACCACGTCAGAGGAGCAATACATATCTTGTTTGTACTGGTATATAAAACTGAGTTTCACAGTGTGTGTCTTTGGCCAACAGAAGGGGCAATGGAAAGTCCTGCCATTCATTGAGCTGCATCCATTGTCATAGGCATACATGTGCTAGTGTAACTGTAGACATTGATCGGGGAGCTAAGACCATGCTTCGCCAACAATAAACTTGGCTGGGTGCCTTTGTACCTTAATGGATCTTGTAGTCATTGGGCAGTTCCCTCGAGGTCTGCCATGCCAGCTACGTGCACAGAGCAGGGATGCCATGCAGAGAAAGAACACACACGCAGCCAAACATCTAACAAGAATGCCATTTACCTTCTGACTTATATATTTGAGATAATACGGTCAGTTACTTCATTTTAAAGCTGGTGACTATCTCTTTGTTTGTTCCAGAAGGCTTTTATTAATCTGTAGAAAAACTGGGAGGCAAGGCAGGGGGTCATCACAGCTATCATACTCTTTTCCCTTGGAAGTTTGATTTAAGTGCAGAGCCATCTAGTGGAAGAGAGGGAAATTTTTTTTACATGAAATTTTCCCAGGATTTGAAAGTGTACTTGTTTCTCATTTTACTTAAGTGATGGTGTATATGCTTAATTTCAGATTTCTAAAGTGAGAAAGATGAGGTAGTTCAAGAAAGAGGTATTAAATTTGCAACCCAAGCTCTAACATGCCCTACTTCTGTTGCCTTGGGAAAGTTACAACTCCCTCTGCCTTAGTTTCCCTGTCCTTAATACAAGTACAATAATACTTGCCTATCTCCAAGTGGCATTGTGAAGATTAATATTTTATAAAGCACTTTGAGAATGAAAAGTGCAGATTATTATTATTAAGCTCTAGTCTGGGGTAATTTCCTAGTACAACCACAAGTGCATTGGCAGGGATGCTGAAAGAGAAGATGGATTAACTTTGTGGCATGTTCTCAGCAAATTAAAACAAACCTTGGCACAGGTGGGATGAGGGATTCTCTCACAGACAGTGTTTTGAAAATACTCTTAAAATTGGAACCCTTTTACAATTCATCCTAGAAGACTTGTCTCTCTGCAATTACAGCTTGAGGGGTAGGAAAGCAGTTGGACTTATTACTACTGGAGATGATTGTAGTGCCCCTTTATATCCATTAGCCCAATTGATAGAGCACTTACCCAGGCTGTAGGAGACTCAGGTTCAAATCCCCACTCTATCTGACCCCAGGGCTCCCACCTCCCAGGAGAGTGCCTTAACCAAGGAGCTGTAGGGTATTATAGGGGGATTTGTCCCAGTTTCTGCTGTGGAAGTGGTTCCACTTTATATAAACATATAAATATTCACTGAGCCAGAGACAGCATGAATGACTCTACAACCTAGTGGTTAGCACATTCACACTATAGACCTAAGATCCCTTCCCATTCCAGTGGCAGCGCCACCTCCTCCACTGTGTCTTGTGCGGGGCCCAATCTGGTAGGCATGCTCTAAGGCTGTTTACATCAGCGCTCCTACTGTTGATTTTGCCAAAAATTCCCCCATGAAGAAGCCTCCTAAAAAATGAAAGGTTAGTTTAGACTCCATGGCCCATTCATTGTTTGTCCTCTGGTGAAACTGACACGAAGAGTGCCACTTGTGCTGATTAATATTGTGGTGTAGAAACCTGTCCACTGAGAACTCAACTAAGGGCTACACAAACAATTAATTTTGCAAGCTGGATTGTGAATCTACCCAGCACGAGCCTGCTGTGGAGCAACCACCCATGTGGACCCTCCTGAGGCACATTAATTTTCTCTAACCTAGTCCCATTTCAATAATGAATAGATCAAGGCACATGAATGAACTATTAATGCATGTCAGCAGGGTCCTCAGAGGCAGTCCACAACAGGCAATTGAGGGGTGGATTCACCCCCCAGCTTCCCACAAAACTAAATGTCTGTGTAGACAAGCCCTAAGACTACCGAATCATCTCACATAGGGCACCAATGAGCCAATCAGATCATAGCAACTTTCATTCACAATCAACCAACATTGGATCGGAACCAAAAATACAGAGATGCAAGCCTCTGATCCCAATCCTGTGATGTGCTGATGAACCACGCTGAAGTCAAGAGGAGTTGAAGCCAATGAAAACCGTACAGGATGGATTTTCTATTGCATAACAAATCTAGTGAACCACTCAGTCAGCCCACCCGGTCTATTCCATACAAGCAGACAGCCTGAAAGCAAACTCTGACAAACTACTATCACACCAGGAACTTCAGCTCTGGTTAGCAAGGAAGTGGTAAATCTTATACATGTGTGAAAGAAAAGGAGCACTTACAAGTAAAAAGTTATTTAAAATTCAGTTTAGCTTTATAGTGATTTAGCCTTGCTGTTTAATTAGTACGCTATTTAGAATGGCATGTTGTTTATAGTCATTGGTATTTCAATAGATGTTTAAGTGTTTAAAGTTTAATAAGCTCCTATTCTTAGAAGAACAAAAAATGTGCATAATTACATTTTCAATTACTATAGAGAATTTTTTGGGTCCAAGCAATTAATAAAAGCTTAAGGCATTTAAACATGATCTTGTTTTAAAAGCTAAATAGTTGAGCACTTCACTAATTAGCTCCAACACTTAGAGGATTTTTTCTAAATTAACAGAATAAAAATGTCATGTATTCATTCCTTTGTAGCTGATAAAGACACATGAGTTTGTAAACCAGTTTAATTTTAAAACTGAACTGTTCCCATATTTAATTCCAAATCGTTTTTTTAAAAAAGGTACAGGTTATGGTCAAATTAGTTTCTTGCGTAGCTCCACTGATTTCAGGGACTTCAGTGTAACTCCACATACACTGGAGATTAATTTAACTAGAATTCTTCATTATTACTTGATCCTAATTTTCTACATTATAATGTATATTACATATAAAAATTAAAAGTACTAGTTGCAAAGTACTTCACTCAAAAGACAGAAAGTGCCAGATATACATTTGCCCTTGCCACTTTAATTGTGGGCCTGTGTGCATGAATCCTATGCAATGAATAAGGCAAGGGTCTGGCAGAAAAAAATACTAAGTGATCTAGTAATTAAAGATTGTATCATAATACATGTACACGAAGAACCTGAATTAAAGTCACACTGACAACCATAAACCTGACATTTCCTAACTTTCTAGTCCTTGACTTTCTAAATAAGACAATCTAAATAACTTTATTGTACCAGCCTAAAAAAACCCAGGAAATTACACACAAATAAAGGAAAAGGGTAAAAACAAATTACATTATGTAACAACCCTCCGTCATATATCAGCAGGGTGCGATCCAGAAACTTTAGGATTGTAGCACAACCTCAACCACTTGAGCTACAGGCCTTGCTAAGGCAGCGGTCCCTAAGCGTGCCTCCCTAGGGGAGTATGGAGGAACATTTAGGGGGCATAATGGGGCCTGGACCAGCCCCTATGCGGGGCAGGGAAGGAGCACCACTCAGCATTGCTCTGCCCCTAGCTCTGCTCCAGCCCCGCCCCCAGCCACAGCTCTGGCCCCGGCCTCAGCCCCCAGCTCTACTCCTGGCCATGGCACCCACCTGTGGCTTCAGCCCCCACTCCTGGTCCTGTGCTCTCGGCCCCACAACTTTGGACCCAGCTCTTAACCACAGCTCGTGGGGGGCAGGGGTGCAGACCAGTTAAAGCGGAGGTGTGGCCATAAAAGTTTGGGGTTCACTGAGCTAAGGCCAGGGTACGTCTACGCTGAAGCTGGTGGTATAATTTCCAGCTCAGGTAGAGGTACATATGCTAGTTTTGATCAAACTAGAGCATAAAAATGGCAGCCTTGCTGTGAACAAGCTGCTTGATTATTTACCGAGGACTAGACTGTACCTGGCTGGCTATCCCATGTCACCGCCTATTCTACTGCAGCTACATTGCTACTTTTAGCACTCTACTTTGATCAAAGTTAGCTCATGTACATCTACCGGAGATGGAAATTACATCTCCAGCTGCAGGATACTTTTCATTAGCTAGTAGCAGGACAAAGCTGTTATCCCAGAGGGAGGACAGGCCACTAAGGACATCCTTGCCTGGCTCCTTTTCTGTTCTCTCTCTTCAGCAGTAAGGGAATCCTACCCCAATCAGTGCCTCAAGGGTGGGGGGAGGGGCTTGACCCAGTTCTCTCCTCTCCCCCACCTTCAGGAATTATGAGAGCTTCTGCCCCATCTGGTGCCCCCAGAGGTGTCCAGTTCTGGGTGCCACATTTCAGGAAACGTGGATAAATTGGAGAAAGTACAGGGAAGAGCAACAAAAATGATTAAAGGTCTAGAAAACATGTCCTATGGGGCAAGATTGAAAAAAATGGGTTTGTTTAGTGTGGAGAAGAGAAGACGGAGAGAGGATATGATAACAATTTTCAAGTATATAAACAGTTGTTACAAGGAGGAGGGAGAAAAATGGTTCTTCTTAATCTCTGAGGATAGGACAAGAAGCAATAGGCAGTTTACGTTGGACATTAGGAAAAACTTCCTATCAGAGTGGTGAAGCACTGGAATAAATTGCCTAGGGAGGCTGTGGAAGCTCCATCATTGGGGATTTTTAAGAGGTTGGACAAGCACCTGCCAGGGATGGATAATACCTAGTCCTTCCACGAGTGCAGGGGACTGGACTAGATGGCCTCCCGAGGGCCCTTCCAGTTCTATGATTCGAAAGCTAGAGATAGGTGCCCCTGGAATTTTCAAAAACTCCCATGGTCCCTCCCCCTTTAGTGTCCTGCGGGGGGGTAGGATGGTGGGTCCCCCCCTCCGTTTGTCTGCGGGGAGCGGGGGCAGTGATCAAAGGGCGAAGTGGCGGGTCTCTGCTTCAGCAGGAGGGTGGATTCCCATGGGTGCAGGGAGATAAGGGATTTCCCTCACGCATGGGCGGTGAGGCCACACACCGCCCACGCCTCAGGACTGAGCAGACTCCCCTTTGCTGAGCGTGCTGGGTCTCTGCTCCGCCTCGCCAGAAACAGGTAACCCGCAGCCAGGAGCTCACACCGCCCCGCGCCTGCGCATTGGCTGAGACCTCCCTCTCTGCTGAGGCCTCCTCCTGCCCATGCGCCGTAATGGCGCCTCCAGCCGCCCGGTCTCCATAGTAACGGAGAAGCGCAGCGGCCTCTCTGTAGCACTCACCGCCTCCTTGGCCCGGTGGGTGGTCTTCAGCGTCTGGTAGGAAAGCTCCATGGGTGCGGGCTATGCGAGGAAAGGCCCACCTCGCTCACGGCACGGGCGGGAGAGTATAACCCGCTCGGGGACGCGGGACAGCCACCCCCCAGCGCCTCATCCGCACACTGCACAGGGGGAGGGTCTGTCTGAAGATCTGACCAATCAGCGGGCGCTGTCCGCAGCCCTAACCTGTCAGAGCACCGGAAGGTGGGGAGCGGGGTGAGAATTGTCCAATCAAAAGATGGGTCTGCTTGACTATCTGGCCAATCGTCATATAGGGAGGCAGGGCCCGCCTGTAAAACTGACCAATCACCACATACGGCAGTGGCGAGGCTCGTTTTTTAACTACTGAGGAAGTGAGTAGGTGGTTGCGCTGTGAACTTGAGGCGCGGAAGTTTCGCGCTGTGAACTTGAGGCGCGGAAGTTTCCCGCTGCTCTGCGCCGCGCCGCCTGGCCGGCTACCCCGTGCTCCGATTCGCCCCCTTTGCCACGTTTTAACTCCCGTCAAAAGCAGTCCGCAGAACCTCACGGGGCAGGGTGAAGGGCAGTGGCTTCAGCAGATGTACTGAGCATGCTCAGTGCACGTAAGTAGCGCATTGCTCCGCAGAGCAATATCCGGCCTACGCTACAGCGGCTGTGGCTGCTGGACCCGCTGCTGGCGCGGGGCAGGACCCGGCGACCCGCCCCCTGGGAGGGTTTGGAAAGCACCCAGTGGGCACTGCCAGGAAGAAGTAACCTGCTAGTTCCCTTTCTCGCCGGGCGCCTTCCTGTGGCCTGGGGCACCGGTCTGAGTGTGTGTGTCCACCCCCCGCCTTCAGCCCCGTGCCCGGCTCTACCCTGCCATTAGCTCCGTGCCCAGCTGTGCAATGCCATTAACTCCAAGCCCAGCCCTACAATGCCATTAGTTCCATGTCCGGCCCCACATCATGGCACGTGCTGATCAGTGTAGGACCCCTGTCAACATGTTCCCACCCTGCCTTTAGCTCCCCTTGTGGCAGGGCATGTTCTGATGGCTATGGAACACATCTCCGAAGGTGCTCACCCCACGTTTTCATCCTCTGTCCATAGCAGGGTATATTCAGAAGGATATGGGACACCTCTCAGAACATGCCCACCCTTACAAACCACCACTTGCACCTGATAAACCAGCTGTTGTTTGCCATCTGAGGAGGTGTGGAGCCAGAGAAATTAGTGGGTCAAGGAGGTTTTTCTGATGGGAGGTAATATGGGGGATGTGGCTGAGGCAGGTAGGAGTAGGGTGGAGGATAATTTGAGGGACATAAATGGGGGGAAGCGTGGGAGTGTGCCTCGATAGATGATACCTAGGGGGCACAGCAGCTGAATTGGTTTAGGACAGTGCAAATAGAGATGACATGTAGTTATCCAAAGATAATTAATCCTCGTGGGTGTGGATGCACTGAACCAATTGAATATAAAACAAGTTCAATACAACTGGTGGCTTAATTAAAAATGTTTCAGGTCACTAGCATAGACAAGGCCCTAATGGTAAAGCCAATCCTAAATCTCTAGTTTGCATCAGATAAGATTGCTGCTTGGTAGTTGAAAATCAAAACCACTATTTATAGAAAGACCTGGAGTTTACTCACTGAATGAAGATTCTGAAACAATGGCAGGTATTTCTAACAACTTTTAAAAAAAGAATCTTCAAAATACATTGTAGCTGTAACTTTACTGAAAGCTGTAGGTAAAATTACAAAATGGTTTCAATTATGCCATTCCCATTAAATTCTGAAAAGTTTTCCTTTTGGGATGAAACTGCTCATATTTGGCCTCAGGCTGAAGGTTGATTTTGTTTGTTCGGTAAGAGGTAAAAACTATATTCTCTTCCCATTTAAAAAAACATGAATCATGTTTTCTTTATTATTAGCCAGAGCTACAGCAAAACCTGCTATAGTATGAAAAATTGCATGTATAAAATAGTACCTATTGAATATTGCCTTTGCAAGTTGTAGAAGACAATGTTTGAAAAAGAATAAGATACCATATAGGTAGGGTGACCAGAAGTCCCTATTTTTGTTTTTTTCTTATATAGGCTCCTATTACTCCCCACCCCCATCCCGATTTTTCACACTTGCTGTCTGTTCACACTACTAAGAAGAAAT